>NC_064291.1:28031723-28331723 GCF_019186545.1 Solanum stenotomum
GCCGCCTTCCATAATAATATGAGCCATCCAGCTGCTGACACGTGGCAACAGTAGTACCCAATTTCAATTTGCAAATTGTTCGCAGCCTTTTTCCTCATATATACAAATATATTATTTTATTAAATTTAATCCATTAAGCTGCCTGCTTGATTTTCTTCTTGAACCTTCCATCTTTAATTCGTTTAAGCTTCAAACTTCTCCAATTTTCCACCAATTTAATCCTACAAATAAAATACCCAATTTAGCATAATCCATCAAATTAATGCTCAAAAAGTACAAATATAAATAATAAATGTGAGGAAATAATGATTAAAAATATGTATTTTTAGCCTCACATCAATTATCGTCCCATTCTTCGTCATCAAATGATTCATTTTCCTCATTCTCGGATATTTCTTCCTTAACATTCAGTATCTCATCATCAGATACTTCTTCTAATATGTGTTGAGGATGTTGTAGTGTGGTTTCCAATTCAATATCAACTTGTTGATGAACAATTACAACATCATTTTGATACGCCATATCTAAGACATTGTCTATTTCAATTCTTCCCATATGCTTACTTTTTATAACAACCCACCAATCAGCTTTGTCTCTACGCAATGGATATGGAGCGTAATACATTTGTTTAGCATTTTGTGCAATAATAAAAGGATCCTAGCTTCTGTTTCCTGGTGTGCTTAACTTCAATTATATTATGTTGATGGTCCACCTTTGTTCCTCTATGTGATGGGTCAAACCACTCACAGTGTAACAATACAATCTTCTTCTTCTTAGGCCAACCTGAATACCTCACTTCAATAATCTCATGAATGACACCATAATATTCAATAGTTTGGCCAGTACATCAACATCACCTTGTATGTAGACACCGCTATTATTTGTTTTCTTGTTGCTAGAAACTTCTTTAGTTTGAAATTTAAAACCATTGATACAATACTTATTCATTGTCAGTACTTGAGATTCAGGTCCAAGTGCTACTTCTTTCACTAATTGCAAATGTTGGACACTTGAGTATTTATTGTAAACCTATGTGATTGTTATTTCAAGTCATATAATTTAGTATAACATGAATATATTATTAAATACTTAGTGATTGCACACTTACATAGTTTGTTAGCCATTTGGGAAATTCTGTATAGATGGCTTTATTACCCCATGTGTTTACGAACAAGCTGATCATTTTACATTCAAGTATTTCGTTAGTTAATGAACACTTATTCGTATGTAAATTGATAACATATTTTTAACAATTACTTGAGATATGGTTGAATCTCTGGACAATTAAGCAAAATATGTGTCACAACTGATTGCATTTCCATATTAGTGAAGCCTCGCTTTCCACACTTTTTAGATCCTTGACCATTTTGATTAATAAATGATATCGGTGGAAATAAAGGATCAATATCGCCTTCATCATTGCGATTGGGCCTGTTTCTCCTACATGACACATCATCACCAAAGTAATAAGAATAAAAATCACCAGTTTCTCTCCCAATATGACCTTGAACAACTGATCCTTCGATCTTTCCCCTTTACTTAATTGTTTGCTTGGAACTGCCAATTTTTCTGCATGTATATATGTATATATATGTTAATAAAAGACTTGGTGAATATATATAACTTGGTGAATATTTAAAATGGATACCTCTCAAATGGATACATCCATCTTGTTTGAACCGGACCTCTTGTACAAGGTGAATTAGAAGATGCTCCATCACATCAAAGAAACCACATGGAAATATCTTCTCCAACTTAGTAGTAATAACAAGAATATTTTCCTCCATCCTGTCTAAACTACTCTCCAACAACTTTCCAGAACACAAATCTTTTTTAAAAAGACTTATCTCTGTGATTGGTTTCCATATCCTTTTGGGTAGATGACTAAAAGCAATTGGAATTAAAGTTTCCATGAACACATGACAATCATGACTTTTCATACCTATCAATTTTCCTTCATTCATATCTGCCCGCTTTCCTAAATTCGAAGCATAGCCCTACGACATCCTCAAATTCTTAACCCACTCACAAATTTCACGTTTCTCATCCAATGTGAATGAAAAGCTGGCTTTGGTCTTAATTATTTTACCATTTGGTAATTCCTGCAGCCACAACTCTTTTCTCCTACAATATTCATTTATGTCCATTCTAGCTTTTGGATTGTCTTTTGTCTTACCCTTAACATCCATCATTGTGTTAAACAAATTGTCAAAATATTTTTTTTCAATGTGCATCACATCAAGATTATGTCGTAGCAGATTGTCCTTCTAGTACATCAACTCCCAAAATATGCTTTGTTTGGTCCAATTATGTTCAACACCATATCCAGGAAGTCTAGAAGGTGAAGCTTCTGTAACTTTAGGTAATTGAGAAACTCTCTCCCAAATTTGATGCCCTGTGAGTAATGGAGGTGGGGGGTCACTTTCAACCTTATTTTTCCTAAATGCATTTTTCATCTTTCTAAACTCATGGTCCATTGGCAAGAACTAACGATGACAATCAAACTATGCATTTTTTCTGCCATGCTTTAAAGTGAATGCCTTACTATTTTCCATGCAATACAGACATGCTAGCTTTCAGCTGTCATTCAACCAGACAACATCCTGTATACAGGAAAATCATTAATAGTCCACATTAAAGAAGCACGCATAATGAAATTCTGCTTAGTTGATATATCATAAGTCAAAACGCCTCCAAACCACAATTGTTTGAGCTCATCTATCAATGGTTGTAGATAGATATCAATCAAACTTTTTGGATTACGGGGACCTGGAATAACACAACTTAGAAAGATGTAGGGACTGGTCATGCACATTTTAGGAGAAAGATTATAAGGAGTAAGAAATACCGACCAACATGAATAAGGCGAAGCAGCATTAGAGAATGGTGTGAAGCCATCTGCACACAACCCCAATCTAACATTTCTTGGTTCACTAGCAAAATCAGGATATACATTATCAAAATGCTTCTATGCTTCACATCAGATGGATGAGACAAGACACCCAACAACCTTTTGTATTCACGATGCCATCTCATATGTGGGGCTGACCTCATTGATGCATACAACCTCTTTAACCTAGGAATAAGAGGTAGATAATGCATCGCCTTAACTGGGACCATCTTTCAAGCCAGAGTCCTCTTGTAACGAGCATGTCCACAAAACTTACGATTTTCTAATTCACTATCAGTCTTGTAAAACAACATGCAACCATTAACACAACAATGACTTCTATCATATGTCAATCCTAACTTGGAAACCAAATGCTTTGCCTGATAGAAGTTCTTAGGTATGTTAAACTCCGGATTAACTAGTTCACCCAAAATATCAACCATTGAGTCCATAGCCGCATTAGGAACATTCCAATATGATTTAATATTCATTAATCTACCCGCAACTGACAAGGCAAAATGAGGACTCCTTTCACATAGTGGACGACTAGACTCTTCTAATTGATCATAGAAGCGTCTTGCTTCTTCATTAGGAGCTTTATCAAAATATTGTCCGGGTTCCATTTCACCTTGAACCCCAAAAACATCATTGATCATTTCATGAACCCTATCATGTTCAACCCTATCCTATTCAACCCTAATTTGGCCATGTGGTGCAAGAATATTATATTCATCCACAGACATCGAATTATAAAACATACCATCCAATCCATATCTTTCTCCATGATCAATCCATACAAAATATCTAGGCTTATATCCATTACGGTACAAATGAACCATAACTGTATCTGGTTAATTTTTTTTAAGCACTTACATGCACTACAAGGACATCTAACTAATCCATTATTCTTGAAAATGTCAAGAGTCATTGTATGTTTAATAAAATCTCTAACACCGTCAATAAACTCATGTTTCAAACCAACACCAGTTTCATAATGCATATTATACATCCACAAACAATGATCTAAATACAAAAATATAGATATTCAATTATATGATAAATTAAATTTAATAATAATTTTACTACATATATCTAATTGTTAATATAAATTAAGTCCAAGTTATTATAAATTAAATCCAAGTTATTGTAATTAAGTCCAAAGTATTAATTATGTTAATTTTAATTAAGTCAAAGTTATTATAAATTAAGTCCAAAGTATTAATTAAGTTTAATTATTAAGTTCTAACTAATTAAAAATTCAAGTTCAAGACCAACTTCAAGTTCAATTCTAAAGTATATTCAAGTTCAATTTCTAAAGTTTATTGAAGTTTAATTTCTAAATTCAAGTTCATATTATAAAAGTTATTAGTTATATATAAAGTGAAAATCCAATAATTAGTTATATATTCAAATTCTAATTAAGTTCAATTAGTTCAAGATCTAGAAATTAAAGTTAAAGCTTAATTAATTAATGAATACTAATTAATTAAGTTCAAATTAAGTTCAAGTTCTAGTTAAGTTCAAAATTAAGTTTATATTAATTCCTAATTAAGTTTTCAAGTTATTATAAATTAATTAAGTTTAATAAAGTTCTAATTAATTTATATTAAGTTCAAATTAATTAAGGTCAATAAGATTTTCAAGTACTACAAAATTCTAATTAAGTTCAAATAAAATCCAAGTTCTAATAAGAATAAAAATTAAGTTCTAATAAATTAAAGTCAACAACATTTCAAGTTCATATTCCTAATTAAGTTCAATTTATAGTAAATTCAATTTATAATTAATTATAAGTTTTAATTAAGTTGTAATTGAAATCCCTAAAATTCCAAATTCAAACTAGTTAGATAGTGTCCCAAATTCAAACTATTAGTTCTAAAATATCAAATATAATTCAAACTAGTCCTAAATTCCAAATTCAAACTAGTCTTAAAATCACAAATTCAAAGTACTCCTAGAATTCAAAAATCAGACTAGTGCAAATACCAAATTCAAACTATTAGTAGTCCTAAAATCTCAAATATAATTCAAACTAGTCCTAGATTCTAAATTCAAACTAGTCTTAAAATCACAATTTCAAACTTGTCCTAAAATCCTAAAATCCAACTAGTGCTAAAATTCTAAATTCAAACTAGCTAGTTATTCCTAATCCCAAATTCAACTATTAGTCGTAAAATCTCAATAATAATTCAAACTCTAGTTAGTCCTAAAATCTGAAAATGAAACCAACTCAAATAATACCCAAATTCAAACAACTCCTTAAATTATACCCTAATTCAAACTAATCCTACAATCCCAAAATAAAACTAATTAACTCAAGAAATATCCAAATTCAAACTAATCCTAAGATACCCTAATTCAAACTAACCCTAACATTAAAATTTTCAATTCACTCACTAACTAATAATCTCTAATTCAAACTAACAATCAATAAACACAAATTCAATAAACTAATTACAATTAAATAGCTAACAAAATAAAAATATAGTTCAATTTGATTTTTTTTGATGCATTATTAATCCCTAACGTTAAAGGAGAAGGATAGATTGAAGAGAGAGGAGAGGCAGGAGACGGCGACGACGTCTGGTCCAGCAGCAATGGAGAAGCAGGCGGCGGCTGGTTTGCGGCGGGTCCGTCGGAAGCAACGACGCAGTGGTGGAGATAAGGAGGAGAATTTCACAAATGGGGAAATGGGGGAAAATTGCGGATCTATTTTAGATATTTAATAAAAAGTGATAGACAACGTCTCTATGTCTGTTGCTTTTAAAAAAATAGTTGACTAACTTTTTGACCAAAAAGAGATGGACTAAGAGACTCTGCCCGTCGGTGAAATCCCACAACCTGGTGACGAATTTCACGGAGAAATCTTTCGATTTCGAGGCTGGAACTGAAGAAAACCTGGTGCGTTCTTGGAAGGGTTTGGGTTGCTTCTTTTATCCTCTTTTGCTCTAAGTTTGATTGATTTTTTGAGAATGATCGATTAGGGAAAGATCTGATTAAGTTAGTAGGCTGAAACTGACCAAAACTACATAGTTTATGGGTTAAACGATGTAATTTAGGTGTCTAACGCATAGGGGAAAAGACCAACGACCCCTAACTTAAAATCTGTCGAGGCTGGCCACAACGCCAGTGACGGTCTATCACAAGGACCACGGCCCATCAACTGGGTCGTGGTCTGCTGGCAGTGGCTACTGATTCTAGGAAAGGTCAACCACGAGCCTCACCACGGCTCGTGTGAATGACCATGGACTGTGAAGGCCACCGTGGTTCTTCACTTGGGCTGGGGTCTGATGGCTCAGACCCACAAAGATAACTATGGTCTGTCAGGGAGACCACGACCCGTGAAGGGCTCTGTGGTCCACCACCTGAGGTTGGGTGTGAACCACGATGAGGGAGACGGACCGTGGTCCTGTTCACGGCCCGTGAACCCCTCTGTGGTTCACCTTTTTCTGCTGCAAAGTCTAAGTTTTAATTCCAAGGTGTTACAACTAGATAGCTCAATAATATTGAAATTTGAGACTGAAATAATAAATGTTTTATCTGAAAGGATCATATACATGTGGAACTGAAAGATTGAAGATACAACTGATCATAACAAATTTTATCATCCTGAATGAAACACATAATTTAAGCAACACAATTTAAAAGACATGAATTTTCCCTATTCTGAAGGCTTATGGAAATAATCATATAAAATATTAAAATTTAGGTAAAAACATGTATTCCTGGGCCATTATGAAGAAAAATTGAAATAAGATGTAATTCATTTTTTTCATTTGAACCCTAGATTCAGTAGAATTTGATTAACTGAAGAATAAGGTTTTCTTTGAGATTTAATGGATGAAAATATATCTACTAATGAAATTTTGGAATGCAAAACCCTTGCTAAATTTTAGGAATTTTAGGAGAAAAGCTTTGGACTTGATCTTTTATAGCTTGAACATGAGAAACTCTTCTATGAAGTGTTTTTGAAGATGAAGCTTGTTGTATCTTATGAAATTTAATCGACTTAGGATTTCGGGGGAAGTTAATATTCATGGGATGAGGAAAAGACAAAAGCACCCCTCCTAGAATGTGAAAAGTAGAGAAACCTAAAAGAATTGTGGAGAAACGTGCGTGGTCGTGCAACTAAAAATGACTTTGCACGACTTTGCGCGCAACCTTAACAGTATCACAGCCCTTGCCACACTGCTGCATGGTGGACATCTACTTCACACGGCTGATCACACATAATATGTAGTGCCTAGTAAAATGGGCATAACTTTTAGCATAAAACTTGGATTGATGAATATTCGAAGGTGTTGGTAGGAAGACTTCATGACCTTTAATTTTGTTGGTATTAGGCCACAAAAACTCTTCATACACAAGGAGTCCCTTATGACCCTTGTTCCTATCCAATACATTTTACACACTAATTATTTGACCTTTATTCTTAGTTAAACTTATTAAATTTGTCGGGTTCGAATAGATAAGCCTATGGAGAATGGTTCAGACCTTTACTTAGAATTTAAGAGGTATTACAATATCTCCCCCAGGAACATTCGTCGTAGAATGAAGTCTAATTAAGTTGGAAGGAGTAGAGAAAGAACTGCAATCCAAGATTGAAATACTAAATAGTGAAAACTGTAGGAGTTACTAACTCTAGACTGAGGCATGAATATTGTACTTATTTCATGAACATGCATTCTAATACATGAGGATATATAACTGAACGACATGAAGCTGAATGAATACTATTTAGAAACTATTACCTCACACTAGAACTGTAGTGGAAGGAAAGAGGTGGGGGTATTTGTCCATCATCTATGCTTCCGCTTCCAAAGTAGCTCCCTCAACTAACTAATTCCTCCAAAGAACTTTCACCGAGGTGAATTTCTTATTTCTCAACTTACGAACCCGTCAATCAAGAATTTCGACTAGAACATATTCGTGAGAGAGACTATCTTTCACACCCACACTCTCTAAAGGTAAAACTAAAGTCGGATCACCAATGATCTCCTTGGATAAGGACTTATGAAATACTGGATGTACCAATGCCAACTCTGCAGGTAAATCTAGCTCATACACCACTTTACCAAAGTGCCTCACAATGTGGTAAGGACCTACATAACGAGGACTGAGCTTTCCTTTCTTTCCAAACCTCATTACCCCTTTCATAGTATAAATTTTCAGATATACCCAATTAACAATAACAAACTCAAGTTCTATTCTCCTTACATTTACATACATTTTTATCTACTTTGAGCCATTATCAACCTTTCTCTAATAAGTTGAACTTTCTCTATAGCCTTATGAATTGATTCATGCCCTATCAAGGCCACTTCATCAACCTTAAACAATCCAATAGGAGGCCTAAACCTCCTTCCATAAAGCACCTCAAATGGAGCCATCTGAGTGCTAGAGTGGTAACTATTATTATAGACAAATTTAATCAAAGACAAACGATCATACCAATTCCCTTTGAATTCAATCACGTAATCTCTCAGCATATCTTTCAAGGTCTAAATAGTCCGTTCAACCTGACCATCTTTATACGGGTGAAAAGCTGTGCTTAGATTAACCTGAGTGCCGAGGCCTTTCTGAAATGACTTCCAAAACTATGAGGTAAATTGAGTACCCCTATCTGAGATGGTAGATAAGGGAACCCATTCTACTTCACTACCTCACGAATGTAAAGAATAACATAATCCTCAATTGAATACGAAGTCTTAACCGGTAGGAGATGTGCTGACTTAATTATGTGGTCTATAACTACCCATATCGAATCATGTTGTCGACGTGTGCAAGACAAACCTGTGATGAAGTTCATATTCAAATCCTCCAACTTCCAAGTAGGAATATTGATATCCTGTGTCAAACCCCTGATTTTTGATGTTCAACCTTAACCTGTTGGCAATTTGGATACTTAGACAAATTCAGCAATGTTCTTCTTCGTACAATTTCACCAATAGAACTTCCGTAGATCATTGTACATCTCAGTGTCTCTTGGGTGAATATAACTTCTATAACTATGAGCTTTTATAAAAAATTGTTGCCTCGACAAACCAACATTTAGGACACATAAGTGATTTTGGTAACAAAGCACATCATCTCGTCTTGTGGGGAAAACTTCTTTAGTCTTCTTAAGGAATGCTACCTTCAATTCAACCAAGGCTGGATCATCATCCTGCTTTGCTTTAACCTCAATCACAAGAGATGATTCTGAATCTTTCAGAATAATAACCTCACCATATGTTGAATTAATAAGGTGAACTCCCAAACAAGCGAGCCTGTGAAAATCATGAACTAAATCCTTCTTTTCCTCCTCAATGTTAGAGCATATGCCACTAAATTGGATTTACCCATATGGTATAAGACACTAATGCCATAATCTTTCAATAACTCAAGCCATCTCCTTTGACAAAGATTCAAGTCCTTATGATTGAACACATATTGTAGGCTCTTATGGTCTGTAAATACGTCCACATGAATACCATATAGATAATACCTCCAAATAATAAAGGCGAACAATACTACTGCTAATTCAAGATCACGAGTCATGTAATTCTTCTCATAAACTTTGAGATGCCTTGAAGCATAAGATATGACCCTACCATGTTGCATCAACACATAACCATTATGGAAGCATCACAACAAACCACAAATCCACATGAACCCTCGGGTAGAGTCAAAATTTGAGCTGAAGTAAGTCGAGTGTTCAACTCCTCTTCTCACAAGCTTCAGACCATTGAAATTTGAGTTTCTTCTGGTACAGTCTACACATAGGAGAAGAAATAGGAAAATCATTCAATAAACCATCTCTAGTAATCGGCTATGTAACACCCCGTATCTAAAAACACACCAACCAACTGATTTCCAGAAGTTGCAAGTGCAACCCACAGAAAGCCCAGAAAATTTACCTAATGGTAGACTGATATACCGTGAGTTTACGGTATTTCTAATACATTTCACTTACAAGTTGTGTGTGTCTAGGGCCTTTTTATATTGGTTTTTATGTATTTTATCATGTTTTGCAGGAAAGGTGTTCAGGCGCGGAAGTTTAGAGACAGCTGAAGGAAATGCAGAAAAAGGCATCCACGGAGGTCATCTACGGACCGTAGGTCCATTCACGGTCCGTAGGTGATGACCGTAGATCAGCAGGAATGTGTTGAAGACAAATCAGGGAAATCTGACCAAGTGTGGAACCACGGTGCCCATTGACGGTCCGTAGATTGATCTACGGACCGTACTGTTGATCCGTAGAGTGAGACTGCGAGGGTTCCAGTACCTGATTTTTGAAGATGCTAAGTATGGAGCTACGGAAGGGATTGACGGACCGTAGGTCGATCTACGGTCCGTGCTGCTGGTCCGTCGTTTGCTTCAGAGAAGCTGATTTTTGGATGCTGAAATATTTCTAAGTCCCAAATGACGGAAGGGACTTACGGACCGTAGATCAATCGACGGTCCGTAAGTCAGTCTCGTGGATCGAAGACGCGTACCTGAACAAAACTTTCCTTAATTTGTTTCCTTTTTTATTTAGGATTTGTTTTCTATAAATAGGACATGTAAACCTCGTTTTTGGGGGTTAGACACTATTATTCTATTTTTGCTTTGTAACTTTGGAGATTAATTTGCAACCCTAGCAATTATTGATTTCCCAAGTTCGTTTTGAAGATTTTGGCTTTGCAATTCAAGTTAATTTTCTGGGTTTATTATTCTCTTTACGTAAGTTCATGATTTCTCCATCTACAATTATGAATTGTGTTCTTGCTAATATGAGTAACTAAATCCACAACTAGGGTTGTGGGAACCATGATCAATTAACAAAGTATGAATAGTAAATAAGCAATTCTTGACTAGTATTTTGCATGCATTGATAATTCTTTCGTTTAGAAGTCTTTTTAACGGTGGCCAACGTTAGAACTCGCCTTGTTACTACTTGCCGGACCAAGGAGGTAATTAACAAGAAAAGAATTATCAACATAGATTTAGTGTGATACTATCTAATAGGCTAGTGTCGATTGGTGCGAAGTAATAACTAAGCCAAACATCGATTATGATGTCTAATATGAGGTAAAGGTAAGGGTTAGTAAATTATACACACGTAGCCGGACCAAGGTGCGGGGTGAAATTCTCTAGATGCCGGACCAAGGATTTAGAGATACCTAACTTATCACTTTGCATGTAATACACTAGAAAAGGATTGCTATTACTAGGATTACTGCGTTATGAGATTATGGGGAACACGTATACCCTAGTTATTTCTCTTATCTTGATAACAACCAAAGTTGAGTTTAATTATTGATTACAATATTACTTATTACTATTTGTTTTACACAAGCACAAACCCCCCTTTTTATTACCTGTTTCTGGAAATAATTTGACTAATCGAATATAGTTGTCGGTTAAAAGTAAAGTCTAAACCATTTTCCTCGTGGGATCGATCCCAACCTACAAGTTGGGTTCTTTACTTGATAACGATCGCTTATGCTTCTGAAAGGAGGTGTAATTTGAGCGTATCAAATTTTGGCGCCGCTGCCGGGGAAACTGGCTTTTAGATTTAGTTTTAACTACAATATTGAACGTTAGTCAAATATTTCCTAATTTTATTTTTTTTTTTTTTTTTGTCTCTCTCAGGTTCAGACTCTAGTGTATGCCAAGTACACGGAGCCAAGGCGAACCACTTACTCCGTACGATCCAGAGTTGAACAGAACTTTGCGAAGAATGAACAATCAAGGACTTCCAGTTCATCCTATCGGAGGAAATCTAGATGAAGCAGTTGAGTTACAGCAGCCAAGAGTAGTTGGTGGGGAAAACCGGGGTCTAGCTGAAAATCAATTGGGAGATGCAGTGAGAGTGCATGGTCCACCAGGCCCACAACACCATGACAACTATCGGGGCAACGTCGACATAGCAGATTCCGATGGACCCATCGTCCTACCTCCTCTACCTCCAGGGCACACATTTGTGGTGACTAGTAGTTTGATGCAGATGCTTACAGCAAGAGGCTTATTTTCAGGATCGCCATCGGAGGATCCACATGCTCACTTAGCCAAGCTCAGGGTGGTTTGCAAAAGTTGTGTAGGCAGACCAGACTTGGATATGAACGTCATTGGGTTACGAGTGTTCCCTCTGTCACTGACAGGCGATGCTGCAGTATGGTTCACTGAGCTTCCTTATAACTCAATTTTCACATGGGACCAACTAGCAGAGGTATTTAAAGCAAAGTACTATCCAGTATCTAAGAAGCTCAATCACAAAGATCGGGTCAACAATTTTGTGGCATTACCTGGAGAGTCTGTGAGTAGCTCGTGGGACAGATTCACTGCTTTCGTAAGAAGTGTCCCAAATCACCGTATTGATGATGAGTCACTGAAGGAATATTTCTATCGAGGACAGGATGATAACAATAAAGCAGTACTTGACACTATTGCTGGAGGTTCATATGGTGATTGTACATACGCACAGATTGCTGAAAAATTGGAGAGGATCTCTCGCAACAATAAAGCGTGGAGCACTAGAAGGTCAGATACTGGGAGAAACACATTTGCTGTTCATAATGCTACTGTTAACTCTGCAGATGATATTCGTGAGGAGATGGCTCAGATGAGGACAGAGTTGGGGTTGGTATTGAAGCATGTGAGTGGAGGAGCAGAAAAGGTAAATGCTGTAAATTACTTAACTAGAACTCCACCACCAGTTGAGGAGTGTTACTATGAAGAGGACACTTATGCGGTGAATGATCAGACGGGGGGTTTCCGACCAAACGCCCAAGGATCCAACACGGAAAATTGGCGCCAAGGTCAAGGGAACCAAGGTCGGAACTATGGAAATTACAACCGAGAGGGTCACTATGTCCGAGATGGGAACTTCAATCGCGACAACAACTACAACAGGAACAACTATGGCAACAGAAACGATCGGGTTGGACCCTATGTTCCCCCTCAAAATCGGGAATCTGGTGCTAGGGAAGTTGGAGGTAATATGACGCGTATTGAAGATATGCTGCAGAAGATGATGAGAAGGTTTGATGCCACTGATGAGAATGTGAAGGAGATGAGAAACGACTTATCTGGTATTGGTCAAAAGGTTGATGCCCATGCAGTGTCAATAAAGCATCTAGAGCAGCAGATGACGCAGTTGTCTACTACAGTGAACCCGCGTCAACCTGGCACTCTTCCTAGCAACACCATCCAGAATCCGAAGAATGATGGGCATTGTATGGCAATTACCACTCGAGGAGGCAAGCAAACCGTAGATCCACCTATGCCGTCTATGGTAGAAGTTGAGAATAGAAAAGAAGATGATGTGGTGAAAGTTAGAGAGGAGTCAGAGGTTGTGACAGAACAAGAAGTGGAGGTACCTCAGAAAGTGGTTCCCATACCTAGACCTCCACCACCTTTTCCTCAAAGGTTAGTGAAGAAGACTGAAGATGGGAAATATCGCAGATTTATCACTATGTTGAAGCAGCTTTCTATCAATGTCCCTTTGATAGAAGCCTTGGAGCAAATGCCTGGATATGCAAAATTCATGAAAGATATGGTGACAAAGAAAAGGTCTGTGAGTTTTGAAGATGATGATAGATTGCAGCATTGTAGTGCTATTGCTACAAGATCTCTGGTGCAGAAGAAGGAAGACCCTGGTGCTTTCACGATCCCATGTACTATAGGGTTATTACACTTTGCTAAGGCATTGTGTGATCTTGGTGCTAGCATCAACCTCATGCCTTTATCTATTTACAAGAAGTTGGGTCTAGGGGATCCAAAGCCCACTGCAATGCGGTTACTGATGGCTGATCGGACTGTGAAGAGGCCCATAGGTGTGCTCCATGATGTGCTGGTGAAAGTAAAGTCTTTCATCTTTCCGGCGGATTTTGTGATTCTTGACTGTGAGGTTGATTTTGAGGTTCCCATCATCCTTGGGAGACCATTTCTTGCCACAGGGCGTGCGTTGGTTGATATGGAAAAGGGACAGATGAAGTTCAGACTGAACAATGAAGAAGCAACTTTCAATATCTATAGATCCATGAAGCGGAACGGTGAGCTACAAACAGTATCTGCTATAACTTACAGAGTGGAGAGTGGGTCAGAAGTGCAAATTGAAGAGCGATTAGGCGTTGAGGCACTAGCAGCAGTTATGATGAATTTTGATAGTGATGGTATTGACGAGTATAAAGAGTTGGTAACCGCACTTGATAGGTGTGAATACCGGTCCAAACCAAAGAAGTATGAGCTCGACATGAAGAATCGCGAGTCCCCACCCACAAGACCATCTATTGTGGAGGCCCCGAAATTAGAGCTCAAAGCTCTACCACCGCAGTTGAGGTATGTATATTTAGGCGAAGAGAGTACTTTGCCAGTCATCATTGCACCAGATTTGAATGCAGGACAAGTAGAGTGTTTGGTGACTGTATTAAAGAAGTTCAAGCGAGCGATTGGGTGGACTATTGCAGATATTGTTGGGATTCCCCCCGGTATCTGTTCTCACAAAATCCAACTCATGCCAGATCATAAGCCCAGTGTTGAGCACCAAAGAAGATTAAATCCACCTATGCAAGAGGTAGTCAAAAAGGAGATCATCAAGTGGCTGGATGCGGGAGTTATTTATCCCATCTCAGATAATAATTGGGTTTGTCTCGTGCAGTGTGTACCAAAGAAAGGTGGTATGACTGTGGTTCCAAATGAACGAAATGAGCTTGTTCCAATGAGGCCTGTCACTGGGTGGAGAGTTTGCATGGATTATCGGAAGCTGAATGCGTGGACAGAGAAAGTCTACTTTCCTATGCCATTCATGGATCAGATGTTAGATAGACTTGCAGGCAAGGGTTGGTATTGTTTTCTTGATGGGTATTCGGGCTAAAATCAAATTTCTATAGCCCCTGAAGACCAAGAGAAGACCACCTTCACTTGCCCATATGGGACTTTTTCTTTCAAACGGATGCCATTCGGATTGTGCAATGCTCCAGCGACCTTCCAGAGATGTATGATGTCGATATTTTCTGATATGGTGGAGGACACTATTGAAGTGTTCATGGATGATTTTTCAGTTGTAGGTGATTCGTTTGATCGTTGTCTAGAACATTTGGCCGAGGTGCTCAAAAGATGTGAAGACTGTAACTTGGTGCTGAATTGGGAGAAATGTCATTTCATGGTAAAAGAAGGTATAGTGTTGGGTCATCGAATTTCAGAGAAAGGTATTGAGGTTGATAAAGCTAAAGTCGAGGTAATAGAAAAGCTTCCACCACCTATCTCTGTAAAAGGTGTTAGAAGTTTTATTGGGCATGCAGGTTTTTATAGGAGATTCATCAAAGATTTCTCAAAAATTGAACATCCCTTGTGCAAACTGCTCGAAAAGGAGAATAAGTTCTACTTTGATGATGCTTGTCTTAGAGCATTTGGAGAGTTGAAGGAAAAGTTGGTTACAACACCTATCATTATTTCACAGATTGGGAACAACCGTTTGAGGTAATGTGTGATGCGAGTGGAGTGGCGCTTGGTGTGGTATTGGGTCAAAGGCGTGAAAAAATACTTCATCCTATTTACTATGCTAGCAAAGCTCTGAATGTGGCCCAGAAGAATTATACAGTGACCGAACAAGAACTTCTTGCAGTGGTTTTTGCATTCGAAAAATTTCGTTCCTACTTGCTTGGTACTAAGGTCATCGTGCATACTGACCATTCTGCATTGAGATATTTGATGGCGAAAAAGGATGCAAAACCACGATTGATCAGATGGGTATTGTTGCTGCAAGAGTTTGATTTTGTAGTAAAAGATAGAAAGGGGACCGAAAATCAAGTTGCCGACCACTTGTCCAGATTAAAGGAAGAGGCCATGTTAAAGCTTGGAGATAGGGCTGAAATTAATGATGCGTTTCCAGATGAACAGGTATTGGCTGCTTCTAATGATTTGATTCCTTGGTTCGCAGACTTTGCTAATTATTTGGCAAGCGACATTGTGCCACCCGATTTGTCTTTTCACCAAAGAAAGAAATTTATGCATGATGTGAAGAAATTCTTTTGGGATGAACCTTATTTGTATCGTAGTTGTGCTGATGGGATTATTCGTCGCTGTGTGCCTGAGGTTGAAATGCTGAGTGTACTTGAAGCATGTCATTCATCACCCGTTGGTGGGCATCATAGTGGTATTCGGACTGCACATAAGATTTTGCAGTGTGGGTACTACTGGCCTACCATCCACCAAGATGCTCATGATTTCGCCAAGTCTTGTGATCGGTGCCAAAGAGATGGAGGAATTTCAAAGAGACAAGAGCTCCCTATGAATCCCATATTGGTGATCGAATTGTTTGATGTATGGGGCATTGATTTCATGGGCCCATTTGTGAGTTCATATGGGATGAAGTATATTCTGGTCGCGGTTGATTATGTATCGAAGTGGGTGGAAGCAGTAGCACTCCCCAACAACGAAGGTAAAAGTGTCACCGCATTCCTGAAAAAGAATATCTTCTCCAGATTTGGTACACCAAGGGCTGTTATTAGCGATGGAGGCTCTCACTTTTGTAACAAGTTGTTCAAAACACTACTTGAGAAATATGGTGTCCGTCACAATGTAGCCACTCCTTATCATCCACAGACTAGCGGTCAAGTTGAGGTGTCCAACAGAGAAATAAAACAGATATTGGCGAAGACTGTGAACGCCAATCGAACTGATTGGTCAAGGAAGCTTGATGATGCTCTATGGGCATATCGCACTGCATACAAGACCCCCATAGGTATGTCGCCTTACCAACTTGTATATGGGAAGTCTTGTCATTTACCAGTAGAGTTAGAGCACAAAGCTATGTGGGCAATGAAGAAGTTAAATTTGGATTGGGGCACTGCATCTAATCAAAGGATGAACGACTTGAACGTGCTTGATGAGTTTCGCCTAAAAGCTTATGAAAGTTCAGCCTTATACAAAGAGAAGATGAAGAGGTATCATGATCAAAGAATTGAAAAGCGAGAATTTGTGGTTGGCGATCGTGTGCTGCTATTCAACTCTAGGTTGCGCTTGTTTCCAGGCAAACTCAAGTCCAAGTGGACTGGGCCATTTTTGCTCACAAAAGTGCTCTCGCATGGAGCGGTTGAGCTTGAAAATAAGGATGGAACAAGGTTTGTGGTGAACGGGCAAAGGATAAAGATCTATCTGGGAAATGCTGAAACTGTGCAAGAAGTGATTGAGGCCTGCAATCTTGATGAAGTCTGAATAATCAAGATACCTGCGTCGTGCCGCGACGTTAAATCAAGCGCTGCTTGGGAGGCAACCCAAGATGTAAAATCTAGCCAACAATAGGGTTCTGTTTTACATTATGTAGTTTAGCTTTCTTTGATTACTTGCGTTTTTGTATCAATGTAGGTAGGGGTTTCAGTATTTTAGTTCTTAGTGTTGGCTAGAAGTAATATAGGGTCCGTGTCTAAAAAGTGTCCAGAAAATGTAAAAAAAAAGCCTATTGCATATCTAGTCTAAATTGTTGGGGTATAATAATCTGTAGGAATCTTAAGAATGACGAACTAGCATATTTCAATTGTGTATATGCATGACTAGGTTGTGTTAATGTTGAAACCAAATGCAAAAAATGTATGATACCTGGCACTGATTGCTTCCACGATACCCCGTCTAGGGACCGTAGATGGGGTTCGTCATTTGATGCACCTGAAAATGTTCACCAAGTGTAAAACCACGGATGTAGACTACGGTCCGTAGATCCATCTACGCACCGTTCTGTACTTTCGTGGTTTTCATCTGCGACCTATATTTTAGGCACCCTGATCCATGGAAGAGATCCACGGACCGTAGATTAGTCTACGGACCGTAGGCCTCCTCCGTGGATAACTTCTGTAGCCTCTGTCACAATTTTTTTTTTTTGGACATAGTTTGGGTCGTTACCAACTCTAAATGAGTTCTTTTGCTGCATATGGTTAGTTTTGGCACTAATGACGTTCCTGCAGGTACGATGGCACCCAAGAAGATGGTCACCTACTCGAAACGGGGCAAGTCCAAATCGGTTGCCCCTAGCTTCCGATTGATTGATGAGGACACCGAGAAAGACTCTGACCCCGCATATGTGCCTCTAAACCCTAGGGCCTCTCGCGCAGCACCCAGGAGTACCCCCCGGAAGGTGATCCCCGATGTAGTCACTGTCTCCCAGTCTGATGAGGAGCACACACTTATCGGGTCACCAACTGGGGCTGCTTCCAGTTCGGAGGGTCCTATGTCCGGCTCCGAGTCTACCCATGCATCAGGCTCCCAATCATCACAATCAGAGTCTGTCCATGCTACAGGGTCCAACGCCAAATCGTCCACAGGGTCTGGAGAAAATGACCAAGCAGCCTCGTCTGATGAGGCAACTAGTTCAGAGGCCATTCCTGCACCAAGGAATGATGAACCCGCTCCGGTAGCAGGGGAGCTGAATAGGTGGTGTGTCGAGGGTCAATGGCAAATCTATAGGGATGCAAAGATGGTGAATGACAAACAGAAAATGGCCCGATTAATACAAGAGGAGCGCAGAGTCCTCACGGGGAGCTTGCATACTGTGCCAGATATTCACCGGCTTTTCAAACTTCACAAGTGTGACTGGATGGCTCGAGACCCAGGGACATATAGCGAGGAGATTGTCCGGGAGTTCTATGCTTCCTATGCTGCCACTCTCCACGGGTCCATTTCCAAGCGGTCAAAGCCACTAGCGCAGGCCCCGCTCACTTCCACCTTTGTTCGAGGGTGTCCGGTAGATATATCACCTGCCACCATTAGCCGGTTTCTCTATGGTCCTACCACGGGCCACTCATGGTCTCCTAACACGTCGGAATTTGATTACCGCTGGGAGATCGTGCGGAGTGGCACTTTCCAGAGAAATACTGAGCAGCGAGAGGTTGTGATACTATGGCTGGCTAGGTACATTGCTGCAGATGGCGAACGTGCAGAATGAGTCGCTGCTCCACGGTTGGGCATCCGGAAGGCCACATTGAACTTCGCCGCAAAATTCTTCTGGCTATTGGTACGCAACAGAGTGTCGCCCACAAAGGCTGACAATCAGGTCACTTGGGACAGAGCGGTGATGGTTGCTGCATTGGTGGCGGGAGTAGAGATCGACTTTGCCCGAATGCTGCTGGCAGAGATCCACGAGAGAGCTTTCAGGACCTCCACTACTTACCCTTTCCCCTGTCTGATATTTCACTTGTGCAGGGACTCTGGAGTGCCGATCTGGCATTGTGACAGGCTAGTCCACCCTACAGGGGCATTGGACATCGGCCTTATTCGGGATGACGCGAATGTGGCAGCACCTCGCAGAGAGCCCCAGATTGAGGTACCCCCCTTGAGCTCCGATCTTGCAGACACTGTGGGGCAGGCACAGGGCGGTGACCCCATTATCCCAGACCACACCGACACTGTCCCAGGCTCCTCTTCTCAGGCAGCTAGTGTTGCCCCTAGTTCTTCCCGGTCTACACCACCGTTAGGAGCGACGGTTGTCCCGATGGCCAGAGTACAAAAGTTAGAGGCGCAGATGGCCACACTGCTGCATCACATCCAGCCTTGGATGCAAAAGTCAATTGCCGAGTCCGAGGCTAGATTGGAGCGCAGGATGGAGGGGATGATGGACCGTAAGGTCCTGGCGGTTAATAAGCGGCTTGACGCCTTTGAGTTGCGAGTCCTCGAGCGATCAGTTCCGGCCACAGACTTATCTGCTTTACAGGCTGACATAGCCAGCCTCCGGACTGATGTGGATGCCATTCTTGCTGCACCTTCAGTTGAGACTCCGGCTGCCCCTACTGCACTGGCTGATGATACAGTGCTAGATGCTCTATTCAGTGGCATCGCCGAGGAGGGGCCTGCACCGACACATGCCAAGGGCAAGCGGCACCGCTCTCATCGCACGGAGGAAGAGAAAGCTCAGAAAAGACAGCGTCGGCAGGAGAAGGAGGCTAGGAGGGCCTCGATTGCAGATGAAGAGTTGCGCCAGCAGAGGGTGCGTGAGAGAGCTGCAGGGGCATCGAGCTCTGCCCCGGTTGCAAAGGATCAGCCTATTTTGAGAGGCGTCGCGAGCACCACTGATGGTGCGGAGCGTTTGATAGAGCGCACTACTGAGGGTGCTAGGAGTGCTGAGGTGGGCACTACTGAGGGTGCCCCCACTGATGTTCCAGAGGGCTCCGGGAAACCGGATCCCCCTGCTTGTTGATGATTTGCCGGCGCTTTGCGCCACAGGTTTGCTTCACTCAAATCCATTCACTTTTACTGTCTATGTATGCATTGTGGAAAATTGCATC
The DNA here is from genome assembly GCF_019186545.1 of Solanum stenotomum. Lineage (NCBI taxonomy): Eukaryota > Viridiplantae > Streptophyta > Magnoliopsida > Solanales > Solanaceae > Solanum > Solanum stenotomum. Next base: position 28,051,851 of record NC_064291.1, read on the forward strand.
TATTTTTGTTGGGGGTGGGGTAAATGGATCGTGAGTGATAGGGTGAAGCCTGAGTAACCCAACTCATGTATCCTCTCTTGGGGTTTTCTTGCCTGTGTTCTTTTGCCCCAAGAGACTGTTTAATTTTTGTTGAACCGGCATGTCTTAGGATTGTGTGTGTAGAAGCATGATACAGAACGAAGCATGATGGCTTAGGAAAAATGATACCCGTCAGATTCTGGGTTGTATGCTAGAAGTAGGCTACGAGTTGCTGATTGTGTTGGCTCTGAGTATGACATAGTAACAATCGACTTGATTGCATGATTAAACCTGAAACTTGAACTGGGTAGTCTAATAATCTGATAATGAAACTTGTGCCAAGAGTGGGTGAGAATCGTTGACTGTTCAAACAGTTTTGTGCAAAACTAGAACTTGCCCGGTTAGTCCTGCTAAGACAATTCAATCTAGAGGATAGGAAGTGATCATAGGCCATTGTTCTGAAAAATCCACAAATTGCCTAGAAAGATTTAACCAAATGAAATAACTGTTCCCTTTGATCCAACTTTGAGCCTAAAAATAAACCATTTCTTTCTAAAACCCCGAACTCACCTTCCCATAATCTACTATGTTGGCCCCGGTCCCTCCTTGGACATGTGCACTTTGACTTAGGCCAAAAGCCTAAGTTGAGGGTGGCTAATGTAAAAAGTAACTTCAATCTTGGCCCTGACTTGACATCGGGTATTGTGAACCTCAACTAACGGAAAATCCATAAGTTGAGGGTGGCTATGAAAGAGGAAACTGAAAGAAAAATGGGGATGAAAAGAGTGAAAAAAAAAAAAATAAATAAATAAATTTGGGGGAAACGTAAGGAAAGGATGTGAATTATTCAAAGAGAAAGGAGCAATTAAATAAAAAGGAATTGAGCTACAAAGTTTAAAGTCACTTCCGTGGTTGAAGAAAATCAAGGGAAAGCGGTAAAGCAATAATATGACAAAAGTAGGGCAAAAAGAGGTTAAAAGCCTAGTGTAATGACAAGGAGGGCAGAAAGTCACTAAACAGTACCCAAATGTACCACACCTGACCCTGAGCCTACGTTACAAGCCAATAAAGTCCTATAGTGATCCTGGAGTCTAGTTTGAAGAGTCTGAGCAGTGAAAATAAGGGCAAGCTTATGGCAGTAAGCACGAACTGTATTTGAAATTACTTCTGAGCGTGAGTGTTGAATAAATCCTTGTACCATGAATGAAATCAAATTTTTGCTAAAAGAGGATTTCGTTTGAAGTAAGGGCACTAGTTCCATTGTTGGAAAGTTGGTATCTGGGTGACAGTGAGAAGGTGTATGTTGTGTGTCAGTTGGTTGGTCTGTGTCATGATGGGATCCACATGAGTTGGCTTATCGAGTCTAAGAACACGAATGTGCACCCGAACAATGAGGAGGTAGAGAGCCATGTGATTGCTTGAGTAGAAATGCTTGCTTCTATACAAGTGTCGTTTAGAGTTCTAGTGCGTCGCTTGAGGACAAACAACGAATTTAAGTTGAGGGTGTTGATATACCGTGAGTTTACGGTATTTCTAATACATTTCACTTACAAGTTGTGTGTGTCTAGGGCCTTTTTATATTGGTTTTTATGTATTTTATCATGTTTTGCAGGAAAGGTGTTCAGGCGCGGAAGTTTAGAGACAGCTGAAGGAAATGCAGAAAAAGGCATCCACGGAGGTCATCTACGGACCGTAGGTCCATTCACGGTCCGTAGGTGATGACCGTAGATCAGCAGGAATGTGTTGAGGACAAATCAGGGAAATCTGACCAAGTGTGGAACCACGGTGCCCATTGACGGTCCGTAGATTGATCTACGGACCGTACTGTTGATCCGTAGAGTGAGACTGCGAGGGTTCCAGTACCTGATTTTTGAAGATGCTAAGTATGGAGCTACGGAAGGGATTGACGGACCGTAGGTCGATCTACGGTCCGTGCTGCTGGTCCGTCGTTTGCTTCAGAGAAGCTGATTGTTGGATGCTGAAATATTTTCTAAGTCCCGAGTGACGGAAGGGACTTACGGACCGTAGATCAATCGACGGTCCGTAAGTCAGTCTCGTGGATCGAAGACGCGTACCTGAACAAAACTTTCCTTAATTTGTTTCCTTTTTTATTTAGGATTTGTTTTCTATAAATAGGACATGTAAACCTCGTTTTTGGGGGTTAGACACTATTATTCTATTTTTGCTTTGTAACTTTGGAGATTAATTTGCAACCCTAGCAATTATTGATTTCCCAAGTTCGTTTTGAAGATTTTGGCTTTGCAATTCAAGTTAATTTTCTGGGTTTATTATTCTCTTTACGTAAGTTCATGATTTCTCCATCTACAATTATGAATTGTGTTCTTGCTAATATGAGTAACTAAATCCACAACTAGGGTTGTGGGAACCATGATCGATTAACAAAGTATGAATAGTAAATAAGCAATTCTTGACTAGTATTTTGCATGCATTGATAATTCTTTCGTTTAGAAGTCTTTTTAACGGTGGCCAACGTTAGAACTCGCCTTGTTACTACTTGCCGGACCAAGGAGGTAATTAACAAGAAAAGAATTATCAACATAGATTTAGTGTGATACTATCTAATAGGCTAGTGTCGATTGGTGCGAAGTAATAACTAAGCCAAACATCGATTATGATGTCTAATATGAGGTAAAGGTAAGGGTTAGTAAATTATACACACGTAGCCGGACCAAGGTGCGGGGTGAAATTCTCTAGATGCCGGACCAAGGATTTAGAGATACCTAACTTATCACTTTGCATGTAATACACTAGAAAAGGATTGCTATTACTAGGATTACTGCGTTATGAGATTATGGGGAACACGTATACCCTAGTTATTTCTCTTATCTTGATAACAACCAAAGTTGAGTTTAATTATTGATTACAATATTACTTATTACTATTTGTTTTACACAAGCACAAACCCCCCTTTTTATTACCTGTTTCTGGAAATAATTTGACTAATCGAATATAGTTGTCGGTTAAAAGTAAAGTCTAAACCATTTTCCTCGTGGGATCGATCCCAACCTACAAGTTGGGTTCTTTACTTGATAACGATCGCTTATGCTTCTAAAAGGAGGTGTAATTTGAGCGTATCATAGACCCACGCCAAAACCTACGAATCGTAGGTCAGACCACGGTCTGTGGTCCAGGGCCGTAGGTCAGACTCCAGGTTCCAACTCCCAGTCGCAAACGATGACCAACTAGAACGGACCATCGGTCCATCCATGGTCCGTCGGTTTGGTTCGTGGATCGGACCCTAGATTTATTCTCCTAGAACCCTATCAAAAATTGACCAGGACGGACCGTAGGTCAGTCCACGGACCGTCGGTCAGTTCCATCAGTGGCCCCGACAACTTTTAAGTTAGTGGTCATTTGGTATTTTTCCTATGCGTTGGACCCCTAAACTACGTCGTTTAAACCCTAAACTACATGGTTTTGGTCAGTTTTAGCCTAGTAACTTGATTAGAATTTACCCTAGTTAACTCATTCCCCAAAAAATCATCAAGTTAAACAAAAAGAAGGAGGAAGAATCGACCAAGCCCTAGTCCAAGAACGCAATATATTTTCATCAGTTTCTTCCCCGAAATCAAAAGATTTCTCCGTGTAATTCGTCACCAAGTATGTGGGATTTCACTAGTGGGTTCCTTTCACCCATTAGGTCCCTAGATTTTATTCAGATTCTTGATTCTCTACAATATGTTAGACCTTGGGTTTCTAGAATTTCAGAATATATGTTGTGATTCAGTTGTTAGACTAATCCAAATCAGATTATCATGTTTTCGTGGAATTGTTGTTTAGTTCTTTGGATGAAACTTATAGCCCTACTTGTGTAGATTCTCTTAGCTCATAAATTACACTTGCTTGGTCAGTTTAAACAGATATATATGCTCCAGTTAAGAATGTATCATTATCAGTACATTAATGATGCATTTTTAGTCAACTTTTCAGAACATCAAGCTATCCAGTTTATTTCAGTTTTATTGTCTTTTATGCATTCTATTGGGAGTAGGCTTAAATACCGAGTTGGACTAGTATCAGTCACCCTTAAGTCCTAGAACTACATGCACCCATAGGTTATAAGTCCCATATGGGTATCAGTTTAGTGATCACACCAGTTATGCCTCTATACATCTGGCAGGGTATATTGGGTCCTGTCGATGAGGCGTACACATCGGACTCCACATTTAGCTCACGTGGTTTTATGTTAGTTATTAGTACCTCCCATAATCAAATTATATTGCATTGACCAGGTTATCAGTTACAATTCATTATTCAGTTTCAATATGTTATAAACTTGGTCATTGCATTCAGTTTAGTTCATATTCAGTATCTTCAGTATATTTATCATGATTTAGATTATATCATTGCTTTATCGCTCTGTTCAGCTATATGTTTTGTTCAACTTTATCCTACCCAACATGCTCAGTACCTTTCAAGTACTGACGCATAATCTGCGCTACATCTTCTGTGATGTAGGTTCAAGTCCTCAACATTCATATCACACATAGATCAGTTCCCCATCTTCAGTTCAATAGCTTCAGTGGCGCGTCCTCATTTTTCGAGGGCGATTGACATGATTATCTTTGTACTTTTAGTCTTTAGTTTCAGTTTTTGCTAGAGTTAGCTGGGTCATGTCCCAACATCTCTTTAGAGGCTTTATTTTAGACATAGTACTAGATTCAGTTTTGGTGCTGAGTTTGATCTTTAAGTTGTTATTAAACTCATAGTTTCTTTATATTCAGACAGTATTGGGTATTCCTCATCATTTCAGTTATCTCATGATTTTTGCTTCCGCACTAGTTATCTTTTCATAGATATATATTCAATATGCTGATGATATGCCAGCTCAGGGTTAGCTTGGGGTCACTTGTGATCCTAGGTCCCGTGTCCGCGTCCTGGGGTAGCCTCGGGGCGTGATAGGCTAAACCTAAGAAACTCCTGATATATGATGGAAAAAAAGGTCTAGACCTGTTCTTAACTACTCCTATCTTTTGAGGATCAACCTGAAAGCCCTCTACGAAATCACTACTAACTTCAAACAAAACTCACACTTGCTGAACTTAGCAAACAACTGAAGGTCCTTGAGAGTTTACAAGACAATCCTTAAATGGCTTGCATGCTCATCCCCACTCTGAGAATAAATAGGAATGTTATCTATGAAGACAATGATGAACATGTCCAAATACTGTTTGAACACCCTGTTCATCAGGTCCATAGAAGCTGCAAGAGCATTGGTGAGTCCAAAATAGGTAACAATGAATTTATAGTGACCATACCGAGTCCTGAAGACTATTTTTGGAATGTCACATTCTGTGACTCTAAGCTGATGATAGCCTGATCTGAGGTCATTCTTTGAAAAGATGATGGCACCTTAAAGCTGGTTGAATAAGCCATCAATCCTAGGAATGGGGTACTTATTCTTGATTGTTAAACCAGTCGGGATGAAAAAGGTTGAAGCAACAGTGTTTTTGGAGTTTGGCGACTCAACCTACTAGCCGTAGGAATGAGTCATGGATTGAAGAAGTGATTTTTGGAGTTATGTGTAAAATGACAAGACTAGACTACGAGCTATAGGAACTTCTACGAACCGTAGTAACAAGTCATAGAAAAAATTAGAGATTTTGAACTCCATTACTTGAACTACAAGAAGCCAGGTTGGGTCGTACAAAGTTCTACAGGTCATAGAATAAACCCATAGAAATGTCCAGAAGATAAGATGAAGATACTACTTTGACGAGAGGTCTCTACAGGCCGTAGGAATACCTCCAAACCATAGGACCTAATCGTAGGAACGACTGACAAAATAAGATTTTCCTATAGTTCCTTTTTGACTTTGTTTAGGAATATATGTCTATAAATAGTCATTTAATTATCATTTTTACTGTTAGACAATTGAATACTTCGATTTTGGTTTTGAGAATTATTTTGGTGAACAATTTTTCCATTTTAATTCTTGAAACATTAGTTCAATACAATCTTTTGTTCATCAATTCAATATTTCGGAATTCAATTACTCTAATGTAAGTTCATAATTTATTTTAACAATCTTATTATGAATTGTGATAATTTTATCATGAGCATCTAAACTCTATAACTTGGGTTGTGGGAGCCATGAGGAATTAACAACGTAGACCTAATAATTAGTAATTCTTGAATAGTGTTTATGCATGTATTGTTAATCTCTTTGTTTAATTGCTTTTTAACGGTGGTCAATGTTAGAACCCATCTTGTTCCTACTTGCCCCACCAAGGAAGTAATGAATGAGCAAAGAGATTAAACAACAAAGATTTGGTTACTACAATTGACATCTAATAGCTTGAACCACTTCTATGAGAGCTAATTTGGGGCATAGGGTAAGGGTTAGTAAAGCACACATCCGTAGACCGACCAAGTTCCATGGTGAAATTCCCTATTTGGACGACCAATCACTTAAGAGATATCTAACTTACCAACTTTGCATGTTAAACACAAGAAAATATTACTACTATAAGGTTTATTGTGTTATGGACTTATGGGGAACATGTGTACCATAGTTTTATCTTCTATTGAATCAACAAAACATTAAATCTTGTTTACTTGTTATTAAAATCATTCAATTAAGCTTTTGTTTTACAAATCCCCCATTTAGTTACACTGAAAGTATAATCAACGGTAAATTAGTCTAAGTCTAGACCTCATTCCTCGTGGAATTGACCCTAACCTCTGTTAGATTCTTTATTTGAACAACAACCACATATACTTCTTTAGAGAGGTGTAATTTGGGCGTATCACATTGTCAATGTCACTATACACTAAGGGAAAGGCTATGCCATGTTGTGATATATAGAAACATATTTTGGGAAAGTGAGTGCTTAAATTTAAAAAATGGGCCTATAAAGTTGAATGCTTGTGACAATAAAATATAATGATAGAAGGGCTTTACTAAAATAGTGATGGTACAAATGACACATGCTTGGTTTTATTGTTGTTTGCGTTGTTCATGCATGATCACATTGGCCTAGTAGATTTGCAAGGAGTCCATTATTGAGGTTATGTTGTGTCTTGTAGAGTATCTTGTTGCTAAACAAGGGCATGCATTATTGCATGAGAGGTGAACTATGAAAACATGATTAAAAGAGTTTGGTAGACGCATGTGAATGTGGAAAAGTGCTTAGGTTTTAATGGTGAATTGATATCGAAGGGATAAAGACTTATTCAAGGATGAAGAAAGATTTAAGTGTGGGGTACTGATGTTGGGCGTATTTATACCTTTAATTTTAAGGGAATCATTTATTCTATTTGTTATGTTTTGATTGATATTGCGGTAATTGTGCACTAAGTTATGTAATGAGACAATGCAGAGAGTTTGAAGGGAAATTAAAGAATTGGTGCTAAAACAGAGGAGGAAAGGGTGGAAGAAACTTAGAGAAGGATGTGAAAGAAAATGTACAAGAGAAAATATGAGTTGGGGCACATTTCATGCGCATCGCTGGTGCTGATACCTAAATCAGACATACTAATGGCACGTTGCGCTAAGGTCTAAACTACTGAAGCTAGTGTTGGTGCACGATTGTCGTGCTGTTCTAGGGCCTAAACTGCTAGCGCCCATGTCTGGCGCTATGGTGGTGTTCCACCCCACTAATGCACCGATAAAATCCCATATTTTAGGATTCCAAATCCAAAAAGGAAAGGGATTATTTTCCCTAACCCTATAAATAGAACATTGTGCCTCTTTTGTAGGGTTCCGTCTTCTTTTTATAAGTGCAAGAGCAAATGAATAGAATTCACCTTGCTTTTCTTTTATTGTACATTTTCTTAGTCATTGATTTGTATGAATACAATTATATTTGTGTTTTTATCAGCATGAGTAGCTAAGAACCCTTGTTCTGGGGATGCGGCAATGAATGATTGTTGAACTTTAATTCCATGGATGAAGTTGATTATCGCTTAAATTACTCTTTTGTTTTTGTATTACTATTTTTATGCTTGATCACCATTTGAATAAATTTATTGTCTTCTTTTGAACTCGGGTGAGGAATATACGGATAGAACATGTAATGCAAGGAGCATGATCTTTTCGTGCATATCACTAGAATTGATTTGTAGCTAGGATATGGATATACCTAGGTGGCGTGCTTGGTTACAAAAAAAAAAGGTAACTTAATGCTCCGGGGTTGATTCAATCTATCCCCACTCAATGATGTAGTTAGAGTGTCAACTTGGGTAGGCGATTAGAGGTTAAAAAGAGCATGATCATAATATTAACCTTGTAAATCAGTAATTTAATAACCATTTGAAATCCATGAAAGAAATGTGAAATATGAAGTCCTAGTTAAGCTATGACCCTGGAATTGTCCCAATTATTGTGAACATACAATTTAAAGTCGAACATTATTTGTTATTATGATTCTTAAATTATTGCATTTTAGTTTATAAACAAAATCAAACTTTTGTCGCACACTAGCATTAATTTGTGGGTTTGAGTGAACTTTGATATATACTAATCGTAAGTTATTTAGGTTTGATAATCCGGCTCTTTTAGAGCAACCATATTACTTGCTCGACCACGTACACTTGCGTGTGAACTGGGGAGTAACAACAACTGGTGTATCAGCTAGATCACCAAGTGTTCAAATATCCTAATGGGGAGCTCGGGATTCTTTCAGAACCTCATACATTCAAACACGATATTCTTCCCCACCAAATTTGGCATTCTGAACTCAACCGAGTCGTCTAAATTTCCAAACGAGATTGTCTCGACAAATAGTGGGTCCCATACCTAAGCTCCATTTTAAGCTAATTCTACAAGGGAGCTCGAAATTAGCTTAGAAGCCTTGGGATCCATATGAAAGGTCCCTCTAGACTAAACTATATATTTTTGAGCTAACAGATCCGTTAGAATAGCATTCTAAGGTCGTCTTCCTAAACATTTGACCAAAGTCAACCATTAAGTTTCAAAAGCTCTAAAATAGGGAAACTTGCACAGAATCAAAATGAATGACCAAGTGATCAAACTGTATGTTCCAGTAAGTCATAAAGAACTTGGGGTCACTATAGGAATGCTCTTAACGATGGAAAGTCGGTATCCTCCCACCATGATTCTTCTGTGCAATTCCATGAAGTAAGACCTTCAAGTGAAGTTTTGTATGGTGGGCAACTCCTTTGAGTTTATGATGATATAACCTAGGTTTGTTCAATTTAGACCAATTGGAAAAATGAGGCATTAATCTACCTAATGCTAGGTTTTCAACAAAATGTTATTTGTCTCTTTTTCCCTTCAAAATAGATTTAACACTAGACATAATAGTCATTTTCTTATTTTCCTTATATGTAGAACTATGAAATAAACTAAATCTTTGTATACTAATTACTTTCTTATTTGAAATATGTAGGAAATCTTACCATTATATAGTATCAATTACATTATTTAAATCATTTTCAACTAGGTAGCATAAAGTGTAAAATATAATTATACTACCTTAAATGTTAATTTTTCTAATATTGAGAACCTTTAATTCAAAAAAAAAAATCTATTTATTAAATTTGATCCTTATTTGGTAATACTAAGACTGCCCAAAGTTGCCAAAAGTCTTATGCAAATGTAAGGAGAAGGGAACTAGAGTTCCAGGTTGATGATTGGGTTATCTTGAAAGTGTCACCTATGAAGGGGGTGATGAGATTTGGGAAGAAAGGGAAGCTCAGTCCTAGATATGTAGGCCCTTACAAGATCTTAAAAAGGGTTGGTAAAGTGCCTTATGAGTTAGAGTTGCGAGCAGAACTGGCAGCAGTGCACCTGGTTTTTCACATTTCGTTGTTGAAGAAGTGTGTGGGTGATCAAGCATCTTTTGTACCTTTAGAAAGTGTGGTTGAGAAGGATAGTCTCACTTATGAGGAGGTACCAGTTGAAATCCTTGATCGTTAAGCTCGAAGGTTGAGAAACAAAGAAGTCGCTTCAGTTAAGGTTTTGTGGAGGAGTCAGTTCGTAGAGGGAGCTACTTAGGAAACAGAAGGAGAGATGAAAGCCAAGTACCCTCACCTCTTTCCTTCCGATTCCATTCCAGCTTGAGGTAATAGTTCCTCTTCAGATTTTCAGTAATTCATGTGTATATTCAGTCTTAGTATCATGTTCCTGCAGTTTATACTTGCATTTTCAGCGTATTTTCATGTACTTGGAACTTAGATCAGCCAGAAATCAGTTTCTAGTGTTTAGTGGTAGGGTTTGCAGCTCTTTCCCTCCATATTCAGCTAGTTTAAACTTTATTCAAGGACGAATATTCCCAGGTGGAGATAATGTAACACCCCGTATCCTGGACAGACAAGATTGCAGATTTTAGGAGCTACAGGTTCCACCAACGGGCACCACCTACGAATCGTAGGGTGACCCATGGTCCGTGGATGGTCACCTGCTGCCCTCCCCAGAAAAGTCCCAAAATTTTGGCTAAGTGTAGACTCACACCGGGACCTACAGACTATAGGTCAGGCCACAGTCCGTAGTCCATGGTCGTGGGTCAGCCCCCAGCTTCAGTCCCAGAACTCCCCAGAAAAATCCTCTAAGTCCAGACCTACTCCAGTACCTACGAACCATAGGTCATACCACAGTCCATGGTCCAAGGCCATAGGTCTGACCCTCAGATCTCAGCCCCAGTCGCCAAACGATGGCCAACCAGCACAAATCATCAATCAATACACGGTCTGTGGGTTTGGTCCGTCGGTGATCCTGACAACTTTTAACTCAGGGGTTATTTGGTCTTTTCCTTATGTGTTAGACCCCTAAACTATGTCGTTTAACCTCTAAACTACATACTTTTTTTTTGTCAATTTTAGCCTAGGAAGATAATTAGAACCTACCCTAGTCTCTTCATTCTCAAAATAATCGATCAAAATAAAGAAATAAAGGAGAAGAAGTCGACAAACCCTAGATCCAAGAACCCTGCAGGTTTTCATCAGTTCCAGCCCCAAAATCGAAAGATTGCTTCATGGAAATTGTTACCAGGTATGTGAGATTTCACTAGTGGGTTCCTTTCGCCCATTAGGACCCTAGAATTCAATCAGATTCTTGATTCCTTTTACATTATCTAGACCTAGGGTTTCTAGAATTTTGGCAGATCAATATAATTTAGTTAATTTGATGTTCCTAATCAGATTATCATGATGTTTGTATGGTTTAATATAAATTCCTTCATAATTTTAGAACCCTTGCTATATATTTATTTTAGTTCATGAATTACACATGCTAGGTCAGTTTATTCAGTTATACATGCTCCAGTTATAAATGTTTCATTATCAGTATATTAATGTTGGATTTTTAGTTAGCATGTCAGTATTTTGAGCTATCCAGAATTACATCATTTCAGTGGTAAATTTCTAAATTACATAATCAATTGGGAAAAACTTAATACCGGATGGACTAGGGTGAGTCACCCTCAAGTCCCAGAACTGCGTGCCCCGTAGGTTGTAAGTCCCCTCTGTGCCAGTCATGCCTCTATATCTCAGGCAGGGTATATTGGGTCCTCTCGATAGGGCGTATACATTGGAATCCACATTTAGCTCATGTCATTTTGTGTCAGTTATTAGTAGCTCCCATAGTTTAGTTAGATTCTATTGCATTGACCATGTTATCAGTACAATCAGTATTCATTCCCCGCATGTTATAAACTTGGTCATTGCATTCAGTTAGCTCATGTTCAGTATTTTCAGTAGTCGTATTATGTTCAGATTATATCATTACTTTATTGTTTTGTTTAGTTATGTTTTTATTCAACTTTACTCTATCCTGCATACTCAGTACCTTTCAAGTACTGATGCAGACTCTGCGCTACATCTTCTCGTGATGTAGGTTTAGGTCCTCAGCTTCCAAATCACGCCTAGATCGGTTCCCTGTCACCAGTTCAACAACATCAGTGGTGAGTCCTCATTCTTCAAGGACGAGTGACATGATTATCTTCCTTTGCTTTTAGTTATAGTTTCAGCTTTGCTAGATCTAGTTGGGGCATGTCCCAACATTTCTAGTCAGTTAGAGGCTTATTTCAAACATAGATAGTTTCAGTTTTAGTTTTGAGTTTCATCTTTAGTTGTTATTGAACTCTTCTCAGATTGTTTATTCATATAGTATGTGGGTATTCCCCATTATTTCGGTTTAACTCATGATTTAGCTTCTGCATCATATATTTTATTCAGAAATCTTTTAGTATGCTTATGATATGCCAGCTCAGGGTTAGCTTGGGGTCACTCGTGATCCTAGGTCCCGTGTCGGCATCCTAGGGTAGCTTCGGGGCATGACATCCACAATTGATGTTACAAAGTAATATTGAATTAGAAGATAAATATATGTCTCCTAAATCTTACTATGCACGATGGTCTCTTTCCCGTCAACTCAACATCCCAAAAGAACCTCAAGCCTACTTTGTAATCATCGATCATATTTTGATTCATTTCTAGTATTTCCTAACAACTTCTGTACAAAGGGTGGAACTTCATCCCTAATGTCTTCCAATGATATGCCTTTTCTTGAAAATTGCAAAAAAAAGGTGCGATCAAACACAACTCTAGTTTATACTTTAAACATCAAAGCCAATGCAATAATCATGCAATAGAAGCAGAAATAATTAACGTGTAATGGATTCACTATAGATGTAGCAAGCACAAATACTTGATGTTTGTTAAATATATGAATGAATATTTTTTTTTGATAAGTATAGGTGTAAAGCACTTGCCTAAAGGAAGGTGTGCAACTACGATCCCTCAAAATGTAACTTTCTTATAAATAAAAAAATAAATGTATTTTTACATCTTCTAGCTTTAGAGGATATAGAAGATGCTATAAAATATCTCGTCATTAATATTATTAATAAGTTAAAATTGTTGTTATTAGTTGAATGTGTTTAATACAGATCAACAATTTGTACTTGCAAAATTTTAGATGAATGCATTACACCCTAATTATTTCTACTTCTCTAGTAGGATGATTGCGTTGGATTTGATGTATAAAGTACAAATCGGAGTTGTGTTTGGGCACACCTTCTTTTTGGAATTGGATAGGAAAGACATATCATTGGAAGACATTAGGGACACGGTTCCTCCTTTGTACAGAAGCTGTAAGAAAATACTAGAAATTGATTTAAATGTGGTCAATGAAGATAATCTCGGTCTGTGGTTCTTTCGTGATATTGAGTCAATGGGCTACATATATTTATAATCTAATTAAACATTACTTTGTAACATCAATTGTAGAACATATAGCTTTTTTTCTCTAGGTGGGGTCTGGCGAACAAAGTGGTGTATACAAACTATGAAATATACCGCTAAGGTAATTTTTAAATTAGTGTTATGATTTCTTTCCTAATGTACTGGATATCATAAATTTATGGATATGTATTGTCTTCTTCTTTCAGTAGTAGTTAATTAATATTGATAACATGAAGTAACAAAATTAAGGTCCAAAGAGAACCTACTCTTGTTTGATAATTGCATCCGTCCATGACAAAAGTCTCATGATCCAATAAACTTTTTAGAGATCTGCAAATCCCTGGGAAATCCAATTGATCAAAGGCTATAATAATCTGTAAGAATTCTTTCCTGATGGTAGAAGCCGCCACCTGTCCAAATCCAACAACTAAAATATGAAACAGAGGTAGCATTTGATAGTTTATTGGGCGAGTTTCAAACTCAATTCACCCCTAGAAAAATACACCCCTTTAAAATTGCAAAACCCAAAACTAGAGGAAATTGATCATGAAGTATGCTACTATGCAGCAGATTGTCACAGCATTAGTGTATTAGTTGCTAACACTTCCTTTCCTTGATTATATAATCAGTTTGTGTTTGATACAAAAATGATGAGTTGTTGCGTGTAAAGAAAGCAATGACATGAAGGTTCAAAAACAACAGGAGATGAGAGTTGTTGAAGAAATTTATCTACCTAATCCTTCATTACTCCAACTTACGATAATTTAATCTTGTGGTTTTTTTTTTTAATTTCTATCCAGTTTTGATAATACGCTCTTGCGTCGAGTGTCTTGGTCGAAACATCTTCTCTATCCTAGAAAGTTAGGATTAAGGTATGCGTACATTCTACCTTCCCCATATCCTGCTTATGGGATTACACTGTAACTGTTGTTATCATTGATTTGTTTCTTCTAAAAATATTTCCATTGATCTTATTTTAGTTGTGGATGTTACTTCTTTTAAATTGGTGTTTGGTTCCATGCAGTCCTTCTATAGGTTCTAGAGATGAGACTCTTCATAATGATCAACTTTTATACCCATAGCTCCTATGCTTCAACAGGAGTTATGGGTATACCAGATGTGTACCAATCATTATAAAAAGTCTCGTCTCCCGGACCCATATAAGGACTGTGTGGAAATAAAAACCAATTTAAAAGAAGTAATATCCAAAAAATAACATAATTGGAAAATATTTTATCTTAAAAAATATCTTTTAAGAAGAAACAAACCAATAATAACAACATACCCAATGTAACCCCCAAAGCGGGATATGGGGAGGGTAGGATGTATACATAACTTTCTCCTACTTTTGTGCCATGGAGAGTTTGTTTTTGCTAAGAACCTCGACACAACAACCAATTATCAAAACAAGACAGAAATTTAAAAAAATCCCCCAAGATTGAAGTAACATACTTTGGTGGAATTCAAGATTCCGTGGATAAATTGCTTCAAGAACACTAATCTCTCGTTGTTTCTGAACCTCCATGTCATTGCTTGCTTCGCTAGCTACCACTCTCCATTTTGAATCCAACACAATCTAATTAATTATCAAGGAAGAGAAGTTTTAGCAACTTGTACACTAATGCTATGACTACCAACTGCATAGTAGCATGCTTCATGATCAATATCCTCTATTTTTGGGTTTGGCAAATTTAAGGGGGGTGTTTTTTTATCTACGGATGAAGTGAGTTTGAAACTCCCCCAAAACAATTATCAAATGCTACCTCTGTTTCATATTATACATACTTAATAAATAACATGATAACTAATGAACAATTCAAGGGTTTTTTGGATATCTAAAAATGGGCTATTAAGCACTTTAAAAAACAATTCATGTGTCTTAAAGAGAATTATCAATGTAAATGCATCTCACATTGACAAACTATTTATTCTCCGTATTATAGAATTCCCTCCTTTTTATTAGAAATATTAAGGTAGAAGCTGACCCTTTAGTGCCAAAGAAATCTAAATTTTACAAATTATTTAATCTCAGTGTTTATCATCCAAAATTTTACCGGAAAGGTCTTAATTAAATTACTTTCCACTTTGCAACTAAAACAACAATAACATACCAAGTGAAATCCCACAACCTTCCACTTTGCAATTACATTTCTATAAGAATGTATTTTTTTAACGTTAATCAAATTGTTATTATATCTTTCTATATATTATCACTACTAATGTTAATAAACCAAAATATTTAATAGCAATTAAGAAGTCCAAATTACAAAAACAAATATATCTTGAATTTTGTATAGGGTAGAGTATGAACAAGCCTCAATGCAACATGGACGTAAATATTTCTCAAGCATATCCCTTGACATGACCCTTAAAGATTAAACCCTTCACTATATGGGGCTGATATTTCAAGCCATACTTTACATTCATTTAATTTTGTTTTCTATGGTCAATTTTTTTCAATTTCACATTGTTGATTTTCGTATGTTGAAATATCCCAAATTGATCTAATTCCAAGAACTCCAAGTTAGAGCAATCAAATAATACCTTTTCCATTACCCCCTCCATCAAATACCTGTATCTATTAAAGAGGAACGAGACCACTCCATTCATATTAGTCGAAGGGTTCAATTTGTGATACTCTAAAACCGAATTCTTCAAGGATGTATTCTTATATGCAATTTGAGGAAACTCATATGTATCCCTAAATAAAAAGTCCAGAGTAAATTTTTCAACATTAGCAGGTTTTGTTTTAAAATATATCGGTATATCAAAATCTTTAAGAAATTTCTCCAGGAAAATATAAAAAATCAAACTAAAATTTTAAACTTTTTTGGAAAAACATCCAATAATGAAGCTTGTTTTGAGTGGAAGTCACGAAATCTAGTAACTCAATTTTTTTCCTCACTAGAATGGGCTAAATAAGAGATTAAAAATTGTGTGATACCTCAACGTGCTTGGAAATAAACCTCCATCGCATTGATATTACACTACATTTCACATTTTGTTTTGCTTCTGGCAAGATAGAGAGGATGTGGATTAGGATTGACTACGGCTAATCACTAAGTCGGTATCCTCCCACCATGATTCTTCTGTGCAATTCCATAAAGTAAAACCTTCAATTGCCGTTTTGTATGGTTGGTAGCTCCTTTAAGTTTATGATGATATAACCTAGGGTTGTTCAGTTTAGACCAATTGAAAAAATGAGGCATTAATCTACCTAATGCTAGGTTTTCAACAAAATGTTATTTGTCTCTTTTACCCTTCAAATAGATTTAACACTAGACATGGTAGTCATATTCTTATTTTCCTTATATGTAGAACTATGAAATAAAATAAATCTTTGTATACTAAATACTTTCTTATTTGAAATATGTAAGAAATCTTACCATTATATAGTATCAATTACATTATTTAAATCACTTTCAACTAGGTAGCATAGGGTGTAAAATATAATTATATTACCTTAAATGTTTATTTTTCTAATATTGAGAACCTTTAATTAAAAAAAAAATCTATTTATTAAATTTTATCCTTATTTGATAATACTAAAGTTTTGCCTATACATGTATATTTTGAGTCTTTGAATAAGACTCTAATTAGAACTTTGACTGAACCACATAGTTTTGATGACAACAGAAGGTCCAAAGATATCTAAATAGACCCCTAATAGATCAACCAAAACAATAAAACATTAGGAATACAATTTAAATGTCATGGCAAGGAAGTGTACGGGAATCAAGATAGATCAGAAGCACATACTTGATGTTATTCCATAATGTGCATCTAATTAATCAAAGACGAAAAAAATTATATTTGATTGAATGAAAGACTCCAATGTCGATGTGTGAGAAACTAATTTTATCTTATATAAAGAAGAGTAATTAAATGTTCTTGTGGGTGACTTTTTCAGAATTATGTGGAGTGTTTAATTCGTATTTTTTTTTTTGCAAATTAGCATGTTCTATCATTAGTATTTTATTTTTCCAACTCAATTATGAATCAAATCTAGAGATAATCGTGTTTCATTGTAATGACTCAAAAATCGATCATGAGTGTGGCTACTATAAACCCTAGTAGGCAAGACAAACCCAAGATAACATACGATAAATAAAACTAGAATTAACTATAGTGGAAGGAATAATTAGATAAGAAAGAGGCCTTGGCGTATACATATACAAACCAGTATAAAAAAAAGATGCACCCAAGAGAGACTGAGAACGATGAATATACACAAGCACCATACTGGTTTTACCGGTACAAGTGCACGTAAAATACGAGGATAAGACTATATAAAATATAATTTTCTAACGAAATACAAAATATAGAAAACAAATACAAAAGGAAAATAATCAAGCTTCTAGATGCAATAGCTTACAACAAAGAAGAATAATGGGGTCTCAAATGAGAGAAGATCAAGAAGGATGACTTGTACTTGTCATTGCATTAGAAAAAGATAAAGAAGTGTAGTATGAGGATAAAAATATGAGGTACTAAGTAGGCATCATGGCCAACCAAGATCAGTAGACACTATATAATATAAGAAGCATGATAGTAATAACAATAAAATCCAAAACTATACTAAAAATTGAACTCACAAAATATATATAGTGAACATAATAAGAGAAGAATGCCATGCATTATGTGATGGTTCAACGCATGTGTGACTAATGGAAAAAAGTAAAAAGTCTTGATACCTCCTTGATGGGTGCCTGTAGGTTCCTCGAGACATTCCATTGATCCTTTTGGAGCTCAACTACAGATGGAATAAAGTAAGAGCCAAAATGATCTACTGGGCAATCTGGAATGATTCCTCAGACTCATAATAGAAAAGGAAAACCTGAAAGGATCCCCTAGCAATCCAAAATGTGTCATGGACTCATAAAAAGTATAAACAATGTAAGAGTCTTGGTAGAGTAAGCGCAAACCATATGTAAACGCATCATATCTTTCAAAATCATCGAAAGCCTAGTGAATTTAAGGGGAAATCTCCTTAAAACCTGAAGATCTCATGAAATTGGTATATCTTTCATAAAACCATGTTTCAAAAATAATTTGTGGTACGCCCCCTCAAAGCTTGAATATAGTAAAAATTGAGACATATTAGTCTTACAAGAATAAACTCAATATTTCTTGCCTCTAACTCATGTTATGTGATGAGTGGTAAATTTACACTCATTTAAGACCTATTTAGCTCAATAATTAGTATCCTCAATGTGTAATTATGTCATATTCTAATGATGTTTTTATTATTTGCAGCTATGAAGGCTAAAGAACAAAGCAAGGATGAATGTTTAAAAGAATGATAAAAAATATATAAAGAAGTGTAAACTCCACATTGTTGATCACCTAGAAAGAAGCGTGATTCACCCAATGGGTATGAACTTACCCAAATAGACAATGCATAACCCTTGAATTATATTGGAAAGGTCAGCGAAAAAAAAGGGAAATTCAAACTCGCCAAATAAGCAAGGAGAACATGATGATCATCACTGAAAGGAATAGTACATGAACAAAAATTGAAGGTGAACGAAGGTGGTACTTAGTGATATGCCAAATGTGAAAGGCAGATTCGAACAAGCTCGCAAACTGAGGTTCAAACACCTGAATCAAGAGAAAGGCGATCTGTAGAGCAATTGGCAATTCACCTTACATGATCGGTGAGCCCGACTAACCTCTCCCAATGGATCACGCGATGAGTTTTGGGCCAAATTTTAGGGAAATTATAAATAGTCCAAAGAAGAGAGAAATTAAGAGTTCGGAAATTTCGAGTCCTAAAAAATAGTAGAGAATTCTTAATCTATTTTTAGAGAGAGAAACACTATACTTTGTGAAGAACACTTTTAGTTTTGGGGGTTTTTCCAACTTTGCTACTAAGATTGATAAATTGAAGTTGAATTCATAGTGGATTTGCTTGTAATTACTTAATTCCATGTTACACCTGGCTGCATTCATAAAAGATATAATTTCTTTACTCTTTTTGATGGGTGGCTAAAATCCAAGATCTAGGACTATAATAATGTGGTTGGGTGTTGATTGAATGTACTGAGTATTGTGTTATGCTCTAATTTGGTATTTTTCATACATGGATTTGGTCTAATTTGCATTGATTTAACTTATGGGTTAAGGTTGCAAACATAATTCTATTTCTGATCTTCGATTGATGCTCGAAAGAAATTGATTGGAATGGGTAATTAGTTTCCTACTTGTAATTTAGGTTTGATGTATGCAACTTGCTTTAAAATATATGTTATTGGTCGAATCTATTTGTCTTATTGTTGCATCGAAAGAGAGTATAGTGTAAGATATTGGGATGTTTAATACAGGACATAGAAGTGTCCGAAAGGAGATTCTATGAAATGATGCTATGAGATCTAAAGAAGATTAGTGTCATTGACAATGACCCAACCTATCTATGAATTTTTATCATTATAGAGAAACACAATTATCCCTATGTGACATCGATTTCCAATCCCCCCACCCTAAATTATTTTTTACTATTTGAATTTATGAAATCTTAACTTAATTGTGACTTTTGATAACAAATTCTTTTTATTAAATTTTGTGGAATCATCCACCCACTTGTTTTATTGTTGCAAATGAATGAATTTATATTTCAAATTTTTGGATATAATTCCTTGTCTTGTATCATTCTCTGTGGAACTCGTCTCTGACTATTCTATGTTTTGATCTTGAAAGATGCGGATTGGTAATTACCTTTCCTATGTCAAATTGATTATTGACTTTAATCTACTCCACTGAGATTTTGTCACACCCCGAGCCTAGACCTTGGGTAGAACTGGCACTCGAGAACCATTGCTGGCCCCAAATAAACCCTTGGCCTGACTTACTTACTCAGCGAAAGACTTAACTCATGAATAAAAATACCTTTAAAGTAAACTGAACTGCTCAAAATATAACTTAGAATGTATTATAATAACAATCACTGCCAAGGTGGCAACTCGAGTCTCAGCTTGACTGAAGAGGAAAAATAAAGACTCAGAACTAACATCACTAACTCTGTCTATGAAGTCTCTAAACTCTGAGGGATGTCGGGACAAGACCCCCGATCATCCTAACAATTTAAATAAGCAAGCAATAAAACAAAACATAACCAAAGGGATCCTCCGGAAAGCAATGAGGCTCACCAACTGACTCCGAGTGCTCAACTGGATCAATGATGCGCTGGATACTGATCCTGGTTACCTGTGTCTGCATCGTAATAAGATGCAGGCCAAATGGCATCAGTACATTGAATGTACGAGTATGCGAGGGGAAATCAAAAACAAGAAATAAGCTTGAAAGGAGCTGAAGAACTTACCTGGCTCAACTGAACTGAACTGAACTGAACAGAACTGATTTCAATATAAAGCAGTGTAATTAAATACAATATAAAGAAAAGCTTTAAAATATGGTTTTCAACCCTATGTATTTAGAAATACAATAATAAGTCTGTATGTATGCAAAGATACAACATGAACTCTGTTTGTATATGAAAATACAAATATTTCTGATGTATATAAAAATACAAAATACTGCTGTGGAAGTTTCTCTAACCCACAACCATCACTTAAGAGCTATAGTGATGATACATCGTTTTGCCTCACGCTGCCAGGGCCGTCCTATATCTTGCCCGGGGTATAGAACCTAAAATACTAAGTGGATCCACTAGTCTATGCTAAAAAGCACTAAAGGAATCATCTAAAAAGTATGACCATTTTCTACCCATGATGGCTACATGGTTTATGGCGGCTCGGAGTTTTCTGAACTCTCCCCCATATCGGTGCTCAATACTACTCCCAAAATATACTAGATCTTTATGTTTAAAAACATAACTTCTTTATGTGGTTTGAGATAATTGCTCAAAACTTAGATCAAAGACTATCTTGGAAATCAAGGAAATTAATACAATGATCTTCAACAAGGATGAAGGATACGACAAGGTGTTGAAGGAATTGAAAAATGACTTCTCCACCTTATCTCAAATAGTGACCTCTCATTCGGTGTCTATCAAACAACTGGAGACTCAAATGTGCCAGATCTCTACCAATCACAATTCAAGTCAAAAAGGGAACATTTCCTAGTTACACTGTCCCGAATCCAAAAAATAAATGATGAGAAGAACTTTGTCGTGTCACAACGTTAACTAAGGCACATCTTGGGAGGCAACCTAAGCTTTTACCTTTTTATTTTTATTTTTTTAATAACGTGTATTGTGAGTGCAGGTTAAAAGGAAGTCAAAGTTGTAACGACCCGAGAGCACCCCCTAGTCGTTACCGACGTATTCGACCTTGAAGAGGTCTTATACAAGCCCTTAGCATTCGTCATAACATGTATCATAGAATAAAATCACGGAAAATTTAAAACTTTTACTTTGGAAGTTCAACTTCACTTCATATATGAAAAATAGAATCTAACTTCGTCACAATGCACCATCTAGACATAGAAGTATCGAAAATGGGACTTAGCCCTTACATCAATAAAAAGTCTTGAAACTAGGAAGTACAACAATGTCTTTCAACATAAGCAAAGAACTAAACATAGAAGCTAGATCATAGGGTCTTGTCCTCGGACTTAATGACTCACCAACTTGGGGAAGCAACTCCAAGTGTCTTGAGAAGTAAGCTCGAATCCTCAACGGCCCGAACCTAAATGTTTGGGAAAAGGGAGAAAATATGGGTTAGTACAACACACGTACTAAGTATAACTACTATGCATAAAGACCATTGAAACATGCATAAAAGGACATTTTATTCAAAACATGCTTTTTGCCAAGTAAATCCAATATGCACACAAATTATGTATCATAGTCCAAACCAACATAATATCATCCCAACATGTAGACAGCCCAAGCAATACTAGTGCAATGCAAAGAATAGAACCCCATAACCCTATTCAAAGCCAAGTATCACATTAAGCAACCTACTTCATGCATACATTCATAAGATCATATTTCATCATAACTTACCACATTCTTAATGATCATACATAACATAGCTTCAACATACATAAGTCATATTACTCATAATCATAAGAGAACGCTACTACAACCATCTCTTAGGATCTCACAAGTGCAATGTGCAAGAGAAGTCCCATACTTTCCCTTACAATATGTAGAAACCCTTAAAAAATCCCTAGTAAGAGTTCACACCTTTCGTACCTTCATTTACTTTTACATTAGGGAAATATTGCAATAATCAACATAGACCATGAGAGCTACATGGAATCCGGTTTTCTAATCCCACACCGAAAAGAGAGGGTTAACACTTGCCTAAGGTGTAACCATTCATACATAGCTATCTAGGTGGATCCACTAAGCTAGTGTCCTATGTGGGCACATAGTTAAGGGTCAAGGAGATTTCTTCTAGAAACCCTAACTTACTAAACGTGGGGGTTTCCATCTCATGAGACAACACATACCGTAGGTAATCCGGACTTGCTAAACATGAGGAAACCCATGTGGGGAGCCGAACTTACTAAACGTGAGATCCCCATCTCATTTACATACCCTTGTGATGCTAAGCATCTAATTCCCTTTTGTAATCATCTTTAGTCATCACATAAGTTCACATTAGCCTTTAATAGACCCTTATGTAGACATCTTACCATAATAGCTCATATATGTGTTCATAAGTGAGTAACAATCCTTTCAATTTAGAGACAGTTAGCAAGTGAGTAAACCTTTCACTTTACATTACACTACAATCCTGAGAACTACCTTTCAAACATATAGCAATCATACCATAATATACATACATACTTCATAGCTAATTCAAGTGTAGAGGGTTAAGGATGAGGAAACTAGGTCATCAACACCACAACAACACATTAGGTATATCATCATTACAATCTAAGTAATTCACCTTTCATACTTGAGTTCAAAGAAGAAACAACCTTCATACCTTCTTGCCCTTCGTGGGACATCGATACTTCAATTACCAAACAATTCATAACCAATACATAATACAAGGTAATTCATGAAGTAATAACATAATCAACATCAATATAAGCAATTGGCATATTCCCTTCATAGCCTTCAAGGCTTCATTCAAAGACTCAACCCTAATTTCATAGAAATTATACATAACCTAGGGTAGAATCATCATACAAACATGAATTACATAACATCACATTCAATTCATAGCCCTCAATCATTAACCAACACAAACTAGGGTTAAAATTAGAAAAAGAAGGAGAAACATGGGTCTCATGGGAAATTCTTCAAGAAACCACCAATACAGCATAAATTCATCCATAATTGTTCATAAAAAATCAATCAAAGTCAGTTTATAGCATCAATTTTAATTTAGAAAGAAGACCCACGCTTTTGGATTGAAACCTATAAATTGGAGATTTTGAAATTCATCTTAAAGGGGCCTCTTGGGGAAAGGAATCCCAAGAGTGATAAGAAACCATACCTTATAGATGAATTAACAATGAAAATCCGAGTTGAAACCTTGGAGAGTTGGTCTTTTTCTTGAAGCTCCAATCTTCTTCAATGGAGTTCTTGAGAAGAGAGAGAGAGTAGAGAGAAAGAGGAACTTTAGGTTTAGATCTTTGGGATTTTGTGTTTGAGTGATAAAAGTGAGGTAAATTGACTTAAAAATCATCATATACACGTCCCCTACAGTACCCTAAATACCCCTCACTTAATTGGACTCTTTAATGAAGTAAAAATAGATTTCTGAATTTCTGCATTTTCATCGCGGAACAAGTCTGTGATGCGGAGCTGTTCCCTGAAGATATTTGGAATTAAATTTCGAGACAGTTGAGTCCGCAACACGACCGCGTCGCGAACTGACTTTTTTCTCCTTGGGGGAGCAAGTGTGCGACGCGCCTCTATTCCTTCCAAGTGCAATTTGCAAGCAGCTGCCTTGCTTGGCTAAGGTTGGGGTCCTCCTCGGGGCCCCTTAGGGTGGCCCCGGGGAGTCGTATTTGAACGTTTTGACCCTAGGAACATATATTTACCTATTTTAAATCTTTTTAGCAGATTATACCATCATACAACACTCCCAAACCTGCCCAACAACCTAAGGACACACTAGAACACATTCTTCTCTAGTTTCCGGACGTCGTGGTCGTTTCTTGACGTTTAAACTTTTACTCTTCCAAACCAAGTCAGTTACATTATTTTAGATTTATAAGCACCATTTTAACTATTTTTAAGTCATTGTTCATAAGGTGAGGCTCTAACTTAAGTCATAGAATTTTCGGGGTGTTACAAAAGTGTTGTAAAAGACACACTAGGCAATGCCAAAACAACAATGGTGATCCTGCGAAGGCATTGTCAATACTCAATTCTTGTCCCCTTTCTAAACTAGAAAATGTGATAAAGTGTATTTTTTCAATTTAGGTGATTAGAGATTGAAATGGCGATTTACAAAGTACACTATGCGGATTCCATCGAGTCCGTCAAATCAGCCTTTAGGTTTGGTACACGTTTAGGCTCTTCAGCGAGCTTCAGGTCCAATTAGTGATTCACCGAATGCAGTCAGTGACATTTGTCGTGACCACTGAACATGCTTTGTATAAAAAGGCAAAGGGTCTTTTCATTTTCAAAAAGAAAAGCCTTAGCTATCTTTGATGTTCTTTTCTTCCCTAAGTATACAAAGTCATACTAGTAGTGCGTTATCTAGCGTTATCTGGTGTAATTTGTCAACCCAAACCCTAATCTCCCTCATTTTCTTCTGTCTGCTTCTCTTTGAGGTTGATGTATTATTTCTATTTTAATATTTGAGGTTAGAATTGTCTTTTCTATATGGTGTATAGGCCATGTAATTCATGAAGTTAGTCGATTTTATTGGGTAGTGCATTATTGTCGGTATTGCGATGTGCCCATAAGTTAGATATTAAAACATTGCTTAAAATTGCAAAAAATAATTATGTTAGTTAATTTTGAAATAGAGTCTTGATATTTGCTAGGTGTTGGTTGAATTGTGTATTGGTGAAGTTAGATTATCCCAATATTGATCCGATTGCATAATGTTGCGCAATGATAGTGTAACACCTCGGATTTGAGAAAATAGAAAAAAAGTGTAGATTTCCAGACATGGTGCAAGAACCACGAAAGCCACTGACGGTCCGTGATCTGATACACGGTCAGTAAGCCAGGTTCGTTGTTGAGCACCAAATATTTATGGTCTCTAATCCCACCCACGGTCGACCAGTACGGTCCTTGGTTAGACCTACGGACTGTAGGAGAGGGTCAGCAGCCAGCTAGAGGGAAATTGTTCTTGGGTCAACTTCAAATGGTCATAACCCTTAGCACAAAAGAAATTAAGTGGCCCCTGACCTACCAAATAATAGATAATTGAATCTTCTTTTTAACGCCAGCGATTTTGCTAAAATCCTCCTCCGAGTAAAAAGTTATGCTCATTTTAGTGAAATCCTATCGGGCAGATCATGAACGACGAACCCAAATGACGGCCGGTAGGTGAAACGACAGACTATCATTCCCTCTGTGGATGGGCTTTGCCAAAATTAAGTTAGGGTTGTTTTGGTCCTGTCCCCTATGCGTTGGGCACTTAACCTACGTCGTTAGATGCCTAAACTATGTCGTTTTACTTAGTTTAAGCCAATTAACTTAGTCATACTTACCCAGAAACCTCATTCTCCAAAATTTACCAAGCTTAGAATTAAAAGAAGAGAAAAGTTCTCAAGAACACGTAGTAGGTTTTCTTCAAGTTTCAGCCCCAAAATAGAAGGATTTCTCCATAGATTTCATCACCAGGTATGTGGGATTTCACTGGTGGTTTCATTTTATTCACTGGTGGTTTCAGTCAGATTCTTGATTCGTTTTATCTTGTTTATACCTATGGTTTCTAGAACTTTCAAAAATTGTTGCGATTTAGATGTTATAGTGTCCTTAATCAGATTATCATGTTTTCATAACATTGTTGCTTAGTTCCTTACATGAAACTCAGAACCCTAGGTGTGTAGATTCTTTTAGTTCATGAATTACACTTGCTAGGCCAGTTTAAACATATATACATGCTCCAATTAAAAATATTTCATTGTCAGTATTTAAATATTGCATTCTCAGATTTGCATGTCAAAAAATTGAGCTATCTAGTATTTCATTTTTGTTGTGTCATACACATTCCAGTTGGGAGCAGGCTTAGACTGTGTTGGACTAGGATTCAACGTACCCTTACAGTCCTAGAACTGCGTGCCCCCATAGGTTTATCAGTCCCCCTGTTGGGCATCAGCTTTAGTGATCACGCTATTCATGCCTTTATATCCTTTTCAAGGTATATTGGGTCCTATCGATGGGGCGTATACATCGAATAATCATGTCTTTATACCCCTGGCAAGGTATATTGGGTCCTCTCGATGGGGTGTATACATCGAACTCCACGTTTAGCTCATGTGATTTTATGTCGGTTAATAGTATCTCCCACAGTTAGACTTTAGTGCATTTGACCAGGTCTTTAGTTATATTTCAGCATTCAGTCTATGTATGTCATGTTCAGGATTAGTATTTGGTCATTGCATTTAGCTCAACCTTCAGTATATTTCAGCATTTACATTCAGTTCAGATTATGTTATTGCTTAGTATGCTTTGTTTAGTTATGCATTTTATTCATTTATACTGTAAATCATGCATGCTCAGTACATTCCAAGTACTGACGCGTACTCTGCGCTACATCCTTTCATGATGTAGGTTCAGGTACTCAGCATCCAAATCACGCATAAATCAGTTCCTGATCTTCAGTCTAATAGCTTCAGTGGTGAGTCCTCATACTTCAAGAATAATAGACATGCTTTACACTTTAGTCTTTTTATTCAGTTTTCAGTTTTGCCAGAGTTATCTAGGGGCCTGTCCCAATAACTTTAGTCAGTTAGAGGCTTTTTCAGACATAGTACTAGATTCAATTTTAATTTTGAGTTTGGTCCTTCAGTTGTTATTAAGCTCATAGTCTTTTATATATTCAGATCAGTATTGGGTATTCCCCACTTTTAGTTATCACTGTTGAAGCTTCTGCATAGTATATTTATTATGTAATCTTTTAGTATGCTTATGATATGCCAGATCAGGGTTAGCTTGTGGTAACTCGTGATCTTAGGTCCTGTGTTTACGTCTAGAGGGTAGCCTCGGGGCGTGAAAAACTTGGTATCAGAGCATTAGGCTTAAGAGTCCAAGGTTGTCTGAAAAGCCGCACTAAGTACAGTCCTTTTCTTGGGTGTGAAGTGCACCACATCTAATGAGAGGGAGGCTACAAAGTGTTTTAGGAAAACTTCACTTTCTTTGCTACTTTTATCCTGCGTAAGGTATGATCCAACTTCTCGTTTCTAATCCATCACTATGCATTTAAAATCATGCCTCCTCTTAGAGCTTATGTAAGGAATACTAATGCACGCAACGCTAATGCAGTTGCTCCAGACCCAGACCATGAGGTTTCAAATGCAGATTTTTGGAATGTGATTAAGCTTTTTGTTCAAAATATGACTAACCAGAACAATTAGTAGGTTCGAGTACCTACTAATAAAAATGGTGGATCAGTGGCAGCTAGAGTTTGAGATTTTGTTAGGATAAATCCGCCTGAGTTTCTAGGGTCGCAAGTTGGTGAGGACCCCAAAACTTCATTGATGAGGTTAAGAAAATCTTTGGAGTGATATAGGTGACTGGTAATGATAGGGTGGAGTTGGCATCCTACCATCTTAAGGATGTAGCTCACATTTGATTCACTCAGTGGAAAGAAAACAGGGGTATGGTTGCAGTTCCTGTGACTTGGGAGTGTTTTACTGGAGCGTTTCTGGACATGTTCTTCCCGAGAGGGTTGAGGGAGGCTAAAGCTCAGGAGTTTATGAATTTGAGACAAGGTACAATGTTATAGTCCAAGAGTACGGACTTAGGTTCACCCAACTCTCTAGGTATGCTCCATACATGATTGCCGATCCAAGGGCACAGATGAGTAAGTTTCTATTTGGGGTATCCGACTTAGTGAAAACAGAGTGCACAAGTGTTATGTTGTTAGAGGATATGAATATCTCTAGGATCATGACTCATGTTCATCAGGTGAGGGAGATAAGATTAAGGAAATAGCTAAGGACAATAAGAAAGCAAAAACTGGGAACTATGAGTACTCTCCGCAGAAATTGGGTGGTGGAAATCACTCACAGTTTTGACAAGATCAGAATAGTAAGGAACCAGGCTCTAAGTCTCAGGGAAGTGTTTCAGGAAATATGACCTGCACAACTTGTCCAAAGTGTGGTAAGAACCATCCAAGCGAGTGTCTTGCAAGCAAGGAATAATGCTTTGGATGTGGTCTGTCTAGTCATAGGGTGAAGGATAACCCTTCTTCCAGGCAGGGGAAATGAGGTAATGATAGTAGGGCTCAGTCTACAGTTCCAGAAGCACCAACAAGTCATCCGACTCAGTAGTTTGTGTCATTTGGTACATGTGGCGGTCAGCGCCAGGGCAGGTTCTATGCTCTCTAGGCTCGCCAGGACAAGAAAGATTCTCCTAATGTGGTCACTAGTACATTTCAAGTCCTTATTTATATGTTTTTGCAATGTTAGATCCAGGGTCTACTCTTTCTTTTGTAACTCCCTATATAGTAGTAAACTTAGGTGTCAGTCTAGAAACTCTTTTAGAACCATTCTCAGTCTCTACTCCAGTTGGTGACTAGTTATAGCTAGACGGGTGCCCTGTCACAGTCTCTTAGAAAGTCTTCTCAACAGATCTTGTAGAGTTAGAAATGGTAGATTTTGATATTATTCTATGCATAGATTGGTTACATTCCTTTTATGCCTCATTCGATTGTAGAACTAGCATCGTTCAATTTAAGTTTCCAAACGAGCCAGTCTTAGAATGAAAGGGTAGTAGCTCAGTGCCTATAGGTCGACTTATCTCTTACCTTAAGGCCAGAAATAGGATCTCTAAAGGGTAGTGTAGCACGTGTTGAGGAAAAATGAAGGAATTAGCAAAAAATGTTCATCGACTTGCTCGCTAAGGAGTTAATATTACGTACACATTAAATGGTGGTGTGATTATCCAGAATAGATCAGAATCTTCATTGGTAGCGGAGGTTAAGGAAAAACAGGACAATGATCCTATATTGCTGCAGTTGGAAGGTGCAGTTCATCAACTGAAAGTAGAGGTTTTCTCCCAAGGGGGAGATGGTCGCTTATGTGTTCCTAAGGTGGATGAGTAGGTGAGGTATCCTCGATTGGGCCAGATTCGATTCATGATGTTATGGAAAAGTTTAGATCATGCGAGATAGATTTAAGACAGAAGTCCTATGCATATGTAAGGAGAAGGAACTTGGAGTTTGAGATAGATGATTGGGTTTTCCTAAAAGTATCACCTATGAAGAGGGTGATGAGATTTGACAAACTTGGAGGAGTCACTCCGTAGAGAGAGCTACTTAGAGAGAAGAAGCAGCCATGAATGCCAAGTATCCTCAACTCTTTCCTTCCGATTTCGTTTCAGCTTGAGATAATAATTTCCTCTCCAGTCTCTCTATTTACTCATGCTTAAATTAAGTCTTAGTACCTTGTTCCTTCAGTTGTTCTTGCATTTTTAGCTTATTTGCAATATCTTGGAACCCAGTTCAATCAGATATCAATTTCTAGTACTTAGTGGTAGGGATATCAGCTCCTTCCCTCCATATTCAGCTTGTTTAGACTTCATTCGAGGACGAATGTTTCCAAGGGGGAGATATTGTAACACGTCAAATTTGAGAAAATAGAAAACAATTGCAGCTTTCCAAACCTGGTGAAAGAACCACGGAAGCCACCGACGGTTTGTGGTCTGACACACGGTCAGTAGGCGGGGTCCGTTGTCGAGCACCAAATATTTATGGTCTCTAATCCCATCCACGATTGACCAGTACGGTATGTGGTTGGACCTACGTATCCTAGGTGAGGGTCAACAACTAGCTAGAGGAAAATTGTTGTTAAGTCAGCTTCAAATGGTCATAATCCTTAACACAAAAGGAATTAGATGGCCCATGACCTACCAAATAATAGATAATTGAATCCTCTTTCCAATTTCACTGAGTTTGCTAAAATCCCATCTCCAAGTAAAAAGGTATGCTCATTTTAGTGAAGCCCTGTCCGGGTGATTATGAACGATGAACCAAACGACGGCCGGTAGGTCAAACAACAAACTGTCATTCCCTTCGTGGATGAGCTTCGCTAGAATTAGGTCAGTGTCATTTTGGTCCTTTACCCTATGCGTTGGGCACTTAAACTACTTCGTTTGATGCCTAAACTACGTCGTTTTACTCAATTTAAGCCTAATAACTTAGTTAGACTTACCCAGAACCCCCATTCTTTAAAATTCACCAAGCTTCAAACGAAAAGAAGAGAAAAGAGGCTATTGCTTTCTCAAGAACACGCAACAAGTTTCCTTCAAGTTTTAGCCCTGAAATAGAAGGATTTCTCCGTAGATTTCATCACTAGGTATGTGGGGTTTCACTGGTGGATTCCTTTCATCCACTAGGTCTCTAGAATTCAGTCAGATTCTTGATTCTCTTTATCTTTTTCAGACCTAGGGTTTCTAGAACTCTAATTTTTTTTGTGATTTAGCTGTGATAGTGTCCTTAATCAAATTATCATGTTTTCGTAACATTGTTGCTTAGTTCCTTGCATGAAATTCAAAACCCTAGTTGTGTAGATTCTTTTAGTTCATAAATTACACTTACTAGGTCAGTTTAAACATATATACATGCTCCAGTTAAGAATGTTTCATTGCCAGTATTTAAATGTTGCATTATTAGATTTTCATGTCACAACATTGAGCTAGTAGTATTTTAGTTTTGTTGTGTCATACACATTCCAGTTGGGAGTATGCTTAGACCGAGTTGGACTAGGGTTCAGCGTACCCTCATAGTCCCAAAACTACGTGTCCCCATAGGTTTATTAGTCCCTTATGTTGGGCATCAACTTTAGTGATCACGCCATTCATGCCTTTATACCCCTGGCAAGGTATATTGGGTCCTATCGATGGGGTGTATACATCGAACAATCATGCCTTTATACCCCTCGCAAGGTATATTGGGTCCTCTCGATGGGGCGTATACATTGGACTCCACGTTTAGATCATGTGGTTTTATGTCGGCTAATAGTAGCTCTCATAGTCAGACTTCAGTGTATTTGACCAGGTCTTCAGTTATATTTCAGCATTCAGTCTCAGTATGTCATGTTCAGGATAAGTACTTGGTCATTACATTTAGCTCAGCCTTCAGTATATTTTGGCATTTACATTCAATTTAGATTATGTTATTGCACAATATGCTTTGTTCAGTTATGTATTTTATTCAACTATACTGTATATCCTGCATGCTCAGTACATTCCAAGTACTGAGGCATACTCTGCGTTACATCCTTTCATGATATAGGTTCAGGAACTCAACATCCAGATCATGCAAAAATCGGTTTCAGATCTCCAGTTCAGCAGCTTCAGTGGCGAGTTCTCATACTTTGAGGACAATAGACATGCTTTACACTTTAGTCTTTTTATTCAGTTTTCAGTTTTGCTAGTGTTAAATGGGGGCATGTCCTAGTAACATTAGTTTGTTAGAGGCATTTTTCAGACATAACACTAGATTCAGTTTTAGTTTTGAGTTTGATCCTCCAGTTGTTAATAAACTCATAGTCTTTTATATATTCAAATCAATATCGGGTATTCCCCACTTTTAGTTATCACTGTTTAAGCTTCTGTATAGTATATTTATTTAGTAATCTTTTAGTATGCTTATAATATGCCAAGTAAGGGTTAACTTGGGGTCACTCGTAATTCTAGATCCCGTGTTTACATCCAGAGGGTAGCCTCGGGGTGTGACAGATAGATAGAGTGACTACTTCCTTAAAGGAAAATCATCAATTTGAGCCATACATTGTAATATTTAGGGAAAATATTGAGTACCCATGGGTAAAAAAGGATGTGGGTAGAGTGTAAAGTTAATTGAGAACTGGGTATTGTTGCGTATTGTGATTAAAGTCAAAAAATAGGCATTGGGCTGCACATTAACTATTTGGAGAATTTGTCTTAGCTCGCCAAGGCAATTAAGAGAATCACTGAATAAGACCTAGATCGCCTTCCTTGCTTGAATATGTGACCTGGCCATTGTTCCATTTGGCGGGATTTTCTTAATCCGTTGAAACTCATTTAGTGTATCACTCATTTGGAGTGGACATCACCCTTTATGCCTATAATTTTTAATTTTGCGTTTTAAATTACGACATTCTTTTCTTAGCATGCCGAAATTGATTCGGCGAATCACCGAGTTTGAGTTGACTCCGTCTATTATGCCTGAGTTCTTTGAAATTGTGTTTTGTCTATTTTGGAGAGCTCACCTGAGCTGGCCTAACCTGTTAGGCAGACTGCCTTCCCATTAAGCGAGCCTCATAATTTTTTTTAATATGCTTTCATTTGATTTTGATTTCACTATCCTTTATCGATTAGATGTTTAAATAAATGTGCTTTGTAGTTTTTGGCTAGAAATAAGGGTAAATAGGTTGTAACATTGGATACGGAATCAGGGGACTACTCTCCTCATCGTCCTCATTATATGAAAAAAAATGGTCATAACTATCAACAGGCCATCTAAGGCTCCCCACCCACAAACAACCACTCCACTCTTCTCTATACATGGAAGTGAGCAACCTAAAATAGTGGTTGAAAGAAAAAGAACAGACATCAGGTAAAAATTGGTGCAACCCTCTTCTATTCAGTCACCCATTTTCGGAATTCTGTCAGTAATTGCTCCAAGATCTCTTAATTGGCTCAAAGGTGCTGGAGAGTGTACAATTCTTGCGGAGATATGACTGTCCATAGATGGTGCATAAGTGACTACCCTGTGATCTGGGACACAATTTAGTTCGACAAATTTTAGAGCTTCACAAAGCCTCATAATCCCTATGTCCCATTGTGGGTCAGATAATTTTACACTACCTACAAGCCTTACCAAAAAAGAGAAAAGGCAGAATTTGAAAGCCCTTGGATGAAGTTGAGGTGTGTGGTAAGAAGTTACAATGCCACACACTTGCAATCATCACGACCCTAGGTAGTCCATCAAATTAGGCTGTCATTTTCACAATATGTATGCACCATGACCTTGACTCTTTAATAGGTTTGTTTGTACCACTTATATCCAACATTTCTTCACCTTGGATGGATGACGGTATAAGAATAAAGAAGAAGGATTTGAATGATGGGGCCCGATATTGTTTCAACTTTAGTAGTAATAATATCATCCATTCACATAATAAATCAATCCTTCCAAATCCCAATGAGGTGTTAGTTGGTACAATAATTGATAGGGATAAAATTAATGTGAGGTTGATTATTGTGGAAGAGATGTTGTTAAGGGCTAGGCAAGAACAAACGTCACATCCTTTTTTGGTCTTGATCACACAACTACCTCAAGACACTAAAGTTCCTTTTTGAGGAAAAACTAATGTGTGGATCACCCCAGTCTCCTCCAATGACATCCAGAGGATTGATGCTAATTATCTATGGGATGATGTGGCTCCGAGAAATCCACCACCAGAAGACACTATATCCGTGCTTGATCCTACCACACTTTCTTTTAAGGCAACTCCATCCACACCTTCTGTGTAGTAGTTAGGCATACCCTAGCCTTCATCTGTACCTTCTATTTCCACTTCCACTGCTGCTGCACCTACCTCCACACCTATCTCCCATCCCCTTGACCCATGCTATGATTTATCAAACTTGCAATCTTGCTCAGTTTGTAAATTTTAGAGTTGCGAAGGTTGAGGCTGATTTGCCTAAGATGATTTTTAAGGCTATTGAGAGATTTTTAGCTCCAGTAAGAGTTAGATTGACTCAGTGTGGGGTTTTGATTGATTCTCATGGTGTGAGGTTTGATAACCTTACCGCTAGTTTAAAAGCTCAACAAAAGGTTGAGGGTAGTGTGTTTCTGCTTTCTTATATGGAGGTGAGATTGACATTGTGAGGGAAGATATTGTCCAGCTGCAATCAATGGATATATATATGCTTTGGGGAGACGTTCCCCTACATGATGCGCCTATGTTTGTGCTCTCGACTATGCCTAGTAGTAAGGCTTCTCAGAGTGTGCAGCCAAGTGGGGAGAATGTTGCGAGAGTTGATATTATAGCTATTGATGATTCTGATATTGAGAGAGAGAATGATAAGGCCGATGATAATTTGGCCTAGGAGCCTAACAAGAATGAGTTGAGAAGAGAAGAGGATGAGCTAAGGATTTTTGTGACATTGATAGAGTTGCAAGATATAGAGGAGACGATGATCTATGTGGTAATAGGGAGGTCTCTTGAAGATACCTCCATAGTGGGCACCAGTGGGGTCTTTTCAGACTCCAACATTCCTTCTATTGTCGTGTGATGCACTGATGCCTCCGATGAGCCTACATTGTTCCCTCCTTTAATCATATTGTTGGGCACTGATGCCCTAGATGATGGCATTCCTCCTGAGACTCTGAATGAGAGCACTCCACATGTATAGCCGGTCAGGGGGACTTTTTACCTTTCCTCCCATACACTTTTATTTTTTGCATTAAGAACCTTACTGTTATTATTTTTGTGCGGTGAGGGCAGTTGTTCGAATATTCCCCTTTTTATTTTATTATGTATTTTTCAATTTTTAGATGATGTAGTATTTTGTTTCGTTAATATTATAGTGTTTTGATTGGTTTATCTCATTTGGTCTCTTTTTCTCTCTCTCCAATTTCAATTACCCCATGAGTGTTGGAGATCATAAAATGCTTGAGTTTCCATTGATAATAATTCTAGGATCGTTTGTGTTCAATATCGATGTCTTGCATACTACTCATGATCAACATAATGTATAGTGTTTACGTTGCAATAAATAAATCATTGTGATTGTATTTTTGAGCTATTTTTCTGAATCTTGTGTTGACTAGCTTCGTTTTCATGTGAGCCTTGCAATGAACATCACATGTAAGCTTTTTATCTTTTCTGGTTATGCTAAATGATTTTGTTTGATGTGCCATGTTGAGTAAAACTTGTTTTACTTTGAAACATGCTTGTTGAATCCTTCAATTTGCATTGTTAGTCTAGTTGTCTACCTTTGGTAAGTGTAAGGAATGATCTTGGGATGAAATTTTAAGAGGGAACCCAAATTTCCATATCCCTATGTGACTACCGTGTGAGGGTGTGCATCCTTTTTTGCATTATTTGAGCCTAAACCATTTGTTGACTACCATAGTGAAACCTTTGAGAAAAAATAGCTCCTAACTTTTCACGCAAAATCTTTTTGGAAGCATTGTTATGTTTGAATCACCAACTTAGGCCAAATTCCTAAGTTGTAAAAGGCAAAGAAAGATAAACTGAGACTCAACTTAGAAGTATGTTACAAAAAGAAGGAACCACTCCTTACAATTAAAGAAGAAAAAGAAGAAGGGGTATTGTGATGAACAACCTTTGAAAAATGTAAATGAAAAAGAGAGTTAGTGGAATAAAAAGGGGTTCCCAATAATGTGATTGACAAATCGATGCTTAAGTTCTCAAATGAAACAGAAAGAAAAGAACTTGAGAAGTGGTGAAGATGATTGCAATAAGGCTAAAAAAGGTGAAGTCACTAAGCCATATTAAGCATACCTTAATCCTCAACCCCTTTACAAACCTAAAAGACCCTTTAGATCTTGCATGAAATAGGTTATGTGATGATTAGAAAATATGAGCAAACCTATGAGATAAAGCTTGCATGTATTTCTCTTCTGGGAGAGTGAGAGTTTTATTGATTCATTACTTCTGTATTGATTTGCTTTATGAGAGCATGTAATCGTTCATAATGTGAGGGCAATTGAATGCATTTGTTGAAATATGATCTTGCTTAGAGTAAAGGCTATAGTGAGCTTGAGCTTGAGCTTGGTTTGATACCGGCTAATAATCATTTGAAGCTTCTTGATCATGATTGAGGGTAGGATGTTATTTGGAGCAGCCTTTTAATGGAAGTTTCATGTTAGCTTGATAAGTCATAAATTTCGACTCATTTAGGGCTCATTATCTAATGAATTAGTATCCTTAATTCCTATTTTGTGGTCATAACTAATGTTAATGTGTTTATATGAAGCAAAGAAAACTTAAGAACAAGGAAAGGACATTACGATGCGAAATGGAGCGATAAAGTTGGAAAATTTGAAGAAAAGAGAAGCCTGAGCTCGAAAAAGCCACTAGGTGACTCACCGAGTGAGTCTACGGCTCGCCTAATCCAGCTCGTGTAGTTTTCCATAACAAGTTGATACAGATCTCAAGCTAAAAGGCGAAAAGATGTGCACTTTGGCGAATCGCCGAGTCGTTCGGTGATCTCAACTAATGCCGCTGATTGGACTTCGTGCAAAGATTTTTGAGAATTTTTTGGAACATATAAATTTATTTTTGAAAAGAGAAGAGGGAGATCCCGAACAATGTTATCCCAGTTTTGAGTGTTTTTTCATAGTTTTACATTGTTGAACATTCTTGGAGAGGATTTGGATCTTAGATTTGAAGATTTAGGATTTTATTCTCAATTTTTGCATTGGGCATTAGAGATTGTTGACATAGTTGATAGAATATCTTTTTGGTAATGATTTCTTGCTTTTTGCTTTGTTTGCTAATACCACTTCCCTTAGGGGTGTGATCATGTAATGGAATAGATAAATTAGCTAGTGGGTATTGTTAATTGTTGAAGTTAATGTTGTTTTAAAATGGGTTCAATTGTTTATTTGTGTTTTAATTGTTGCACTGAAGTTGCAAATTCGGTTCTAGTTTAGCTCTGTATGATTTTTCGAGAAAGAGTTATATAGTAGAATGAATGATAGTTTTATTTATTTTAATGTTTACAACCCAACTTGAGAAATTAGGTTGTTTCATTTTGTTTAGCTTGTTCAGGTTCTAGAGAACTCACTCGAAACATTATAGCTGATCGAGAGATAACTTTTATATTCAAAACCTATCATACCCATTGAGATTCAACATTTTAAAGCAACTTATAATTACCCAATTAGAGAAATGAGTATTCGATTGCTCACGATCCTAAGTCCTCTCTCTAATCTTTCGAATCTCGTGTTACTCATTTTTGTTAGAACTTGGTTACTAAAACTCCCCCTCTTGATATTCATAAATGAAACTTCGTGATTTATTTTATGTTGAGTATCCGTTTTACTCTAAAAAAGATTAGAACAAATCTTCACTTCATACTTAAATTCTTTACTGTATCACTCCCTATGGGATCGACCCCAACTCATCGTTAGGTTTATACTTGTTAGCAACCACCTACACTTTGAATTGGAAGAAGTTAAGTTGAGCTAGCGCCGCTGCTGGGGAGTGGTGTTAAGAACTCTTTTATTGAAGTGTTTTAGTGAACTAATTTTATCATAGTAAAATTTGTTTATTTGTGTTTCTTTGTTGATTTCTCTAAACAAGTGATGAGATGAGTGTGAATGGGAGTAATACAAGTAAACTTGGGAACAATGATCACATCAAAAACCTACATGATGTCAATGTCAATCCATTTGGAAGTGCTTGTGCTATTCGATTGCCTCCAACTATGGGCGATGCAATTTTTCATGTGACCAGTACTATGTTGCATGTGGTGCAAATGACAAGTCTCTTTGGGGTACTTGCTCATGAGGACCCTCATGATCACATCCACAATTTCAAGGATGTGTTTGGGCCATTTTCGTTCAAGAACATAACTCAAGAGCCAGTCCAACTCCGCTTGTTTCCCTTTTCTCTAATAGGGGAAGCAATGAAGGGGTTGACCGAACTACCAATGTAGTCTATCACTTCTTGGGAGGAGCTCACATAAGTGTTTTATGAAATATTCTTCCCTCCCTTGAAGATGGTTATGTTGATGGATAGTATCCAGAACTTTAAGTGGATTGATGGTGATCCCATCCATGAAACGTGGTTGAGGTTCAAAAAGTTTTTTCTTCAATGTCCTACTCATGGGTTGCTGGACAATGTGCTATCGCAATATTTTAACTGGAGTCTTAACACCATCCACAACGGTGTTTCTGAGCAACTAATTTGCAGTGGAATAATGAGATAACCACTAGCATAGAGTTAGCATTTCTTGATGAGATGACCAAAATTAATCGGGCATGGTGCACAAGGGAAGATCAGGTGTCTTCGTTGAATATTGGGCCGACGAAATAACAATTGGAAAAGAATCAAGAACGTGATGAAAACATGGCCAAGATAATGACCAAAATGGACCTATTGACAAAACATGTCATGGGAGGTGGTTATAAGGATATGAACGCGGTTGGTACTAATAGTGGTGTGAGTCTTGATGATGCACAATTTGAGGCCATGTATAACGTAGATGTACAATTCTTGTCAAAACAAATAGGGGATTCTCGTCCACGCTATCCAAGGCAGGGAGCAAATCATGGTTGGAACAGAGATCATGATGATGGTTGGAGAGATCAGGATCGAAATTGGCATGATAGGGGTGTGAATTAGAGAGATAGAGATG
Source organism: Solanum stenotomum (assembly GCF_019186545.1). NCBI lineage: Eukaryota > Viridiplantae > Streptophyta > Magnoliopsida > Solanales > Solanaceae > Solanum > Solanum stenotomum. The sequence continues at coordinate 28,090,468 of NC_064291.1, forward strand.
GTGACAAAGATCGTTATGTACCTCCTTATGAATTTCCAAAGCCGAAGGAACCGAAGACTGACCCTAAAAACTTTCGCATTGTGGATATGCTTACCCGCATCCTACACAAGATAGAAGGATCAGATAAGGTACTAAAGGATATGAAAGATGATGTCTCGTCTTTAAATCAAACGGTGACCTAACACTCGGTCTCCATAAAGCAACTTGAGACTCAAATGGGTCAAATCTCAGCTCACTAAATCCAAGACCGAAAGGGGATCCTCCTAGTGATACCTTAGTCAACCCAAAAAATGAGGCTTGAATGCATCACCACGCTGTGCCACGACATTTAATAAGGTGCTTCTTGGAAAGCAACCCAAGTTTTACTTCTTGTTATTTGAATAACGTTTATTGGATGTGCAGGTTGAAATTAGAATTTTGGAGAAAAAGGCAATTGGGCGAGCTCATAGCTAACTCGATGACTCGCCAAGTGACTCGGCGAGCCCGATGCAACTCTCCATTTGAACCAACTGAAAGGATGGTGTTCTAGTAAGTTCGGTGGACTAAGATCAACTCGGTGAATGGATCAGTGACGTTACTAGGTTTCACCAATCAAGGTGCGAACTATAGGGTAACAAACCCTTCAACTGTTTTAAATTCAAATCTTCATCTTATTTTGTACTTTTAGACTCTTGCACTCTTTCAATCAAACTCTAGATTATTTTTTAGCTTAAATTTTGTGGGTATCCTCGTTTGTGGTTGGAATCTAAATTGTTGTCCAGCCTCCCCTCTTTGCCTAAGTATTTACCTGTCTGCACCCGAGGTTGGTTTTCCAAATTTGTTTTAATTTCAAAATTCTTACTGAGCATGCTTATGGGTAGTTAACGAATCTTTTGTGTGCCTAATCACTCGTTGAAATTTGGTTTGAAATCAAGCATGTTAGCTAACTTTTTTTGGGTCTAATTTTTTGGAGTTTCACGTTTGAATTGTTTGAATTATGGGTGTGCATATTGGGTAGTGTATGGATGACGTCTGAGTAGCCTAAATTTGACTTAAAAACTTGAAATTTCCCGATGATGGATTGGGTGACGTCTTTATTAAGGGAAAAATCATTGTTTGGTCAAATTTTAATCAATAGGGGGGAAGTCTGAGTACTCCGGCCTAGCAATACATGATGGGTAGGCTAATATTGCGTAGAATTGTACTTGAAATGATCTTTCATAGGTTGTTAGGATTGAATTGAAAATTAGGTTGGGAAGGCAACATGTTGGGCCATTTGGCGAGTTTGGTTGAGCTCGGTGAGTCACCTAATGACCCCCTTTATCACCCTGTTGACCCTAACGATTGATAAGTTTTTTGTAACTTTCGGCGATATGCATATGCTTATCGAGTAGAATCAACGACTCTCTGAATAGCTTTGGTCTCGCCTTTTTGACTTCCATTTTTGCTATTTATTTCTATAACATTTGGTAAGGCACTCTCTTATCACCGAACAAATTCGTCATCTCACCGATGGTTCTCTATATCGCCCTTTGTGCTAAATCTTTCTGTAGCATTTGGCGAGTTCCCCTATACCCACCGAATGGGTTTGGCGACTCACCGAACATGTCAGCGAGTTTTCCTGCAACTTTTTGAAAATGTTATTTCACTAACCCTTTGCAATTGCATGCATTTAATTTGTGTTGTTCTGCAGATATGGCAAGACCGAAGCTTCCCGTACGAGGTCTTGCACCCTGGAAGAAGGCTAAAGGGGTTGTAATAGCAACTGAAGTTGAGCCTTCCCTAACCACTCACCCAAAACTTCTTCAAGTGAGTGGTAAGGGCAACAGTAAGAAGTGGGTAGTCACTAGCTCGAGTCTGAGCTCATCGGACAATGTAGGCATCAACTCCACCCATCTTATCAACTCCACGCATCTCACCTCTTCTAAGTTTGAGAGAGAGGAAGATGCGGAGTCCATGACTCCAATAAATACACCGACAAAAGAGGGAGGGTTTCTCAAACGGGAGTGCTCAGAGCTGCAATCTAAAGTAGTTCATGATCCATTGGCCAGATTTCCAATACTTTCGACGCCTCTAACATCTCTAGTCTCTCACGCACTTTAAGTGCTCCCGGCCCTAGCACATTTGTCTCGGTCTATGAATCAACTGAAGGCCATTGGCTTGAACAATATTTTGAAGGAGAAGCCTTTGTCTACGGATGGTGTGGTGAAATGGTATCCAGTTGTGTGGGAGATGTTGCATTTCCACAAATTCCAAGAGTTCACTAAGCCTCAAAATCTATATGTACCTTTATGGGTTCGAGAATTTTATGACGGGTATGCAAATTTGATCCCGACAGGAAAGAAGAAAGCTCGGGCAATGGCATCTATCAACTTTGTTAAGGTTCGAGGTAAGCAAGTGAAGTGCAGCGAGACTGATATTAATGATGAGCTAAATTGCATAGTCTACACTATTCACTCTTTGGCCGACATTGTCAAAATCAAGACGTTAGATGATTTGAAGGGGTGGTTGGCCCCGTTGATAAGTTATATCACACCTCCTTGGATAGAAACGGGGGTTGTAATTGAGAAGAAGGACTTAAATATTGCTGCTTGATATTCATTTCGGTTCATCTCCAACACCTTGATGCCTTCACAAAATGAGTTTATCATCTGGCATCCAAAAGCTGCACTTCTAGTGTTTATTATTGCTAGGGAGCGGCTGAATCTTGATGCTATCATTTCACAAGAGATGGAAATGAGGGCCAAACAAAACAAAACCTCATTGCCATATCTAGTTCTTATTAGTGATTTGTGTAGCCGAGCTAGTGTGCCCTTTGTGGTGAAGATGGACGCAGACGTGACTCCGACATCGTCTACTAATATTCGGAGGATTGAAGCCTAAGTACATGAAGGATGAGGCCAAGTGAAGGAATAAGGCTCCGGTAGACACATCTCTGAATGTCGATGTCGAGTCCATGGAGGCCGACACTACTCAGTCTACTCTGGCAAATGTGCTAATAGATATATCTAGCCCCTCACGTGTACTACACCTGCTTCTGCTATTTCTTTCCTTCCCGCATTGACGCAGTCCATGATATATAAAATGGGCAACCTTTCCCATTCAACTGATGTGCGAGCTTCTTGAGTTAAGGCGGTTGTCTCGTCTATGATTGGTTCTCATTGAGAACTGTTGTAGACACCCTTGTTGAACTAATTGTGTTCTTTATTTATTTGACGACAATCAAAAATTTAAGTTGGGGGTATTGATAATTGGTAGATTTACACTCGTTTGAGGCCTATTTAGCTCAATAATATGTGTCCTCAATGCCTTATTTTATCTCATTCTAAGGATATTTTGATGATTTGCAGCTATGAATGCTAAGGGAAAAGGCGATGATAAATGTGTGAAAGAAGGGCCAAAAAAAAATTAAAAGAAGTGTAAACTCCACATTGGTGATTGCCTAACATGAAAGGCGGACTGCCTAACCTCGGCCAAGTTGATAGCACAAAAAAGTTTAATTAATTGAGGCATGTCAGCGTACATAAAGAGGAATGTTGACTCCCTGAATGCAAAGAGCGAACATGAGGACAATCCCCGAAGGTGTCATAATTTGAAGAAAAATTAAAGGCTTGGAAAGCGAACAAAGGTGCTACTCATGAAACACCAAATGTGAGAGGCATACTCGAATTAGCTCGTTGATTGAAGTTAAAACACATGAATCCTAAATCAATAGAAGGAACAGCTGAAGAGCAGTTGGTGATTCTCCTAATGTTATTAGCAAGCCTGACTAATGTCGCCCAATGGGTCACACATTGAATTTTGAGCCAGATTATGGGGAGATTCTAAATAGCCCAAAGTCGATAGAAAAAGTAAGTTTTTGGGGAAGTAAAATATTCTAGAATTGAGAAACTTAGAGAGAGAAGCATTTTATTTTGGGGGGAACACTTTTCTAGTTTGGAGTTTTTCAACTTCTCTCTTGGAATTGACAAATTGAAGTTGAAATTTAAGTGAGTATTTCTTGTAATTGCTTAATTTCATGTTACCCATGGCTGCTTTGATACAAGGTATAATTTATTTACACTTTCTGATAAGTGGCTAAAGTCTCAAAGATTAGGGGTACAATTATAGGGCTACGTGTTGATTTATTGTAGTGGGAATTGTGTTATGCTATGTTTTGTTGTTGTTCATAAATGGATTTAGGCTAATTAGCATGGGGTTAATTTATGGGTTAAGGTTGCAAACTTAATTCCTACTTCCGATCTCTGATTGATGCTCTAAAGAGATTGATTGGAGTGGGTAATTAGTTTGATTTTTGCAATTTGGGTTTGATATTTACAATTTGCTTGAAAATAGACATTACATGTGACATCTATTTGGCCTATTTCTGCATCAAAAGAGAGAATAGTGTAAGGTATTGGTTTGTTTAGTTTTGAATATAAATGAGACCGAAAGAAGATTCTACAAATTGATGCTATGAGATCAAAAAAAGATTAGTGTAATTGAAGATGACCTAGCCTATTCCTGAATGTTCATCACTATATAGCAACACAATTACCCGTATGTAATATCAATTTCCAATCCCTGCACCCCTTCATTACTTGTTACTTATTTGAATGTTTAGTTTAATTATGACTATTGATAACCAAACCCTTTTAGTAAATTTGGTGGAATTATCCACCCACTTGTTCTCATTACTAAAAATTAATTGTACCGACTTGTTCCCGTCGTTATATAAATGCCAACGGGGGAAAATTTGGGGCCGGAAAACTTTTTCGTAGTATTTGGATTTTCCCAACCTTGTCCAAATTTGGACGAAATGGGAGTCATTGAGGTTTAGGGAAATCTAGTAATAAATGGGTGAATCAATAATGATTTTGATTACATGAGTAGTTAGATAACTCGTTAAGGAATCCGTATGACTTTACAGAATTAAATTCGGGCGAGTAGAACTCCTGGAATCGATTTTAGCGTAAAGGATATTTACTGAGCGTCGTGGGTTTGAGGTGTGTTGTGAAATGAGAATTTTGGAATTCTTGAAATAGCTCTCTGTTTCGTTTTGGCCGCTTTGGCGGGGACTTTTGCCGCTTTGGCGTCACCGCTGTGGCGGGCCCGACACGAATTAAAGTCATTAATAAACCCCTAAATGACCTCATTATGCACTTTTTGACTTTTTGAGCTAAGGAACGACTCCTAGGTGACTCATATTCGTTTTTCACCATTTTTTAGGCAAAAGGTAAGCTTTTCACTCCCCGAATCCGTTCTTCGATCCGTAGATTGTAATAGAATTGGTGAATATTGATGGGGGAGGGTTTGGTTATAGATTCTATGGTGCAAACAACCCTAATTTGAATAATTGAGACCATGGATTTGATCTAGGGTTCATAGAATTGTTAGTAATCCGAGTAATTAATGATTGTTCATTGATTCTCGTATTATATTGATTGTTTGTAGACCAAGAACAAGCCGAATGAATCTGAAAAGGGAAGGATCAAGTTTCTTAGGGTTTCAAGCTTGTTTCGAGGTAGGTTATGGTTGTGATTCTATCATTTTGTGATGTATGCTTGTTCTTACTTCATTATAATACTTGTATATGTATGAATGTTGCAATGTTGATCATACTTGTTGTAAATGAGATAGATAATTGATGAATGCCATGAAATAATGGCTTAAAAGTATGATCTTGATGATATACTTGTGATTATGATTGTGGTGTGTGAATTGGATCGGTTGCCACGTTCCAGCATAACGAACTTGGATCGATTTCCACGTTCTGGCATAAAAATAGGATCGATTGCTACGTTCCGGCATAAATATGGGATCGGTTGCCATGTTCGGCATGCTAACTGTTTGGGTTTGGATTCCATGAGAGGACCAATGATTTGATATAAAATGTGAAGTTGCTCGTTGTTCGTAGATGTTGACAATATTGTATTTGTTGATATATATGCATGCATTATAATATTGTCTTGACTGGTTTATGTTGCACTAGTGGGATAGCCGCGTGATCCTACCAGTACACTGTGGTTGCGTACTAATTCTGCACTTGCTCTTATTTTTGTTGAGTACAGGACATTTTCAAGCGGCTACTGACAGACCTCGCTTAGGAGATCAGTGATCGTCACTTCGAATTCAAGGGTGAGCCAGTTCTTCCGGGCTGCCATGGAATTCTCTTTCGTTTATGTCGACCATTTCCGAACTTAGACATTTGTTTTAGTTAGTTCATTAGTATGGGGTTGTATCCCTTTTTTTTAGACTTGGATCATTGTTAGATGTTTTGTTACATTGACTTTCAGGTTCTAGGTTATTCTTCCGCATTGTTAGTTATTATTGTTAGACTTTTGTTAGAGTTTATGGGAACTTTATTTTTATTTCCTTAGTTTTTAGATTATTTGCTTGGTTTGGGTTGTAGAACTGACGCTTCCATAGGAGTGTTAGTGTGGGTGTCAATCACGACGGTCTGCGTCGTGAAAAAGTTGGTATCAGAGTCTAGGTTCATTGATCTCGATGCACCAAAATGAGTCTAGTAGAGTCTCGCGGAACGGTGCGGGGATGCCTTTACTTTTCTTCGAGAGGCTATAGGACTTTAGGAAATCTCTCTATTTTCTCTTGTCTCCTTTCGTGCTATGACTTGATTCCAACTGGTATTTGGCAATTCAAATTGGTTTCACTCTTCTATCCGCAGATGGTTAATACTAGATTCAATGGCGTCAGGCCCGTAGCTCCGATCAATGCTCCAGTTGAGGAATCCGCAGCGAGAGGTCTTGGTGGAGGCAGGGGTAGAGGAAGAGCTAGGGGTAGAGGCCATGAAAGAGTAGCGCCTGCTGAAAATGAGGTACCTGTTGAGAATGTTCATGTGAATGAGAACCCTCATGTGCATCATGAAGAAATAGAAGTGGGTTTTGAGGTTGACAATGTTGATGAGGTTGGACAAGAGGAAGAGGTGCAGACTGAGGCAACATGTGTTTCTCCTTTGGATCCAGTGTTAGTTCAACATATTATGTCGTTCTTGAAAGGATTGGCTGGTCCTGGAGTGCTTCCATCTGTTCAAGCAACTCAAGCTCCTACTAATTGTCCTGTTGCAAGCACTGCTCCCGAGGTGGGTGGGACTGGAGGTAATGACGCTTTCTTCCGTCCTCTGTTGGGTTCTATTATGACTGGTAATGAGCATGAAATGTTGACTAAGTTTCTGAAGCTAAAACCTTCGGTTTTTCTTGGTTCTGAGAATGAGGATGCTTATGAGTTCATTCTGGATTGTTATGACATAATTCATAAATTGGGTATTGTTCATTAACATGGTGTTGAGTTTGCGTCCTTTCAACTTCAAGGTGATGCCAAGCAGTAGTGGAGAGCTTATATGGAGTGCATATCTTCTACTTTACCTCCACTTACTTGGACCCAATTTCATTCTCTGTTCCTAGAAAAGTATGTGCCTAGAACTTTGAGGGATCACAACAAGGAAGAGTTTATTGCTTTAGAGCAAGGTGGTATGCTTCTGGTTGCTTATGAGGCCAAGTTCCACGCTTTATCCAGATATACTACGCACTTGGTTACTACATAGGAGGAGAGAATCCGGTTACTTATTAGGGGATTAAATTCTGAGTTGAAAGTATTATCTGTTCATATGACTTCTGTAGGGAGGAGCTTCAATGAGGTAACAGACTATGTTAAGAAAGTCAAGGGGGTGAGGCGGGACGGTCAAGCTAAGGCTTGGGCAAAAATGGCCAAGAACTTGGGTAACTTTCAAGGTTCTTATTCCAAGGGTTTCGGAAGATCAACGCTTGCAACCAAGACAATTCAGTCCACTATGCCCACCTCTATAGGTAGTTACTCAGAAACTCTATCTCATAATTTTTAGGATAGCCAGGGAGTCGTGCCTTCGACGGGCGGAAAACCATCTTTTGATCGTACTTGTTACAACTGTGAAGAACCTGAGCATATGAGGAGAGATTGTCCCTACCCACGTGTGTTAGATTCCGCGTAGTAGCAGTCTAGAGCAGTGGTACCCGCAGGGAATGGTAATAATGGTCAAAGGCGACAACAAGGTGAGCGAGGAGGTAATCAGCAAGGCCGTGGAGGTAGAGGAAATGGTAATGGTAACAGAGGTAGGGGTAACGCGCAACCAGGTAGGGAAGTGGCTCGTCATGATGATATAGCTCAGTGTTATGCTTTTCCAGGCAAGAATGAGGCAGATAAGTCTGATGCGTTGATCACAGGTACTATTCTTGTCTGTGATCGGATGGCTAATATGTTGTTTGATCTGGGTTCTACTTATTCATATGTATCCGTGAGATTTGCCTCAGATTTTGATATGATTTGTGATATTCTTGATGCCCCTATTCGTGTTTCTATCCCAGTTGGAGAGTCAGTCATAGTTACCCATGTTTATCGTGCTTGTCCTATTATGTTTATGGAATTTCTGACTTGGGATGATTTAGTGATTTTGGATATGATTGACTTTGACATAATCTTAGGCATGACTTGGTTGTCCCACTATTATGATGTGCTTAACTGTAATACTAAGTCTGTAACTCTAGAAATTCCAGGAAGGGGAAATTAGAGTGAGAAGGGGTGTACAAGCCTAAGCAAGTTAAGATTATATCCTCCATTTGGGATAGTAAACTGGTAGAGCAGGGTTGTTTGGCTTGTTTGGCTCATATTAAGGATATTGAGATTGAGGCTCCATCCATTGAATCTATTCCTATGGTGTTTGAATTTAGTGAAGTGTTTCCTAATGACTTGCCTGGTATGCCTTCGGATAGAGATATAGATTTTTACATTGATATAAAGCCTAGTACGTGCCCCATTTTTATCCCTCCATGTCGCATGGCTCCGACAGAATTAAGAGAGCTTAAGTCTCAAATCCAAAAACTTCTTGATAAAGGATTTATTCATCCTAGTGCTTCCCCATGGGGTGTTCCAGTTTTGTTTGTTAAGAAAAAAGATGGTAGTATGAGAATCTGTATAAATTACCGGCAATTGAATAGTGTCACTATTCGAAATAAGCATCCCTTGCCTCAAATAAATGATCTTTTTGACCAATTGCAAGGTGCATCAGTTTTCTCTAAGATTGATCTAAGATCCGGTTACCATCAATTGAAAATTAGGCCTGAGGATGTGTCCAAGACGACGTTTAGAACTCGCTATGGGCACTATGAATTCCTTGTTATGTCGCTTGGTTTGACCAATGCGCCTGCAACTTTCGTGAGTTTGATGAATGGGGTGTTCAAACCATTTCTTGATTCATTCGTTATAGTCTTTGTTGATGATATTTTGGTCTATTCGAAAAGTGAGGAAGAGCATGCCAACCATCTTCGTAGTTTTTTGGGTGTTCTTGGGAAGCAAAAGCTATATGCTAAATTTTCTAAGTGTGAATTTTGGTTGAAATCAGTTGCATTTTTGGGGCATGTAGTTTCAAAAAAAAGGGTAATTGTAGATCCTCAAAAGATTGAGGCAATTAAGAATTGGGTTCGACCAAATTCTGTGACTAAAGTTAGGAGTTTTGTGGGACTCACTAGTTATTATAGTTGATTTGTGAAATTTTTTGCTTCTATTGCCACACACTTGACTAATTTGACCAAAAAAGAGATACCATTTGAATGGACTGAAAAATGTGAGGACAGCTTTCAAAAGGTGAAGACTCTCTTGACCACCGCGCCTATTGTAGCATTACTGGTTGAAGGTAAATATTTTATTGTTTATTGTGATGCTTCACATTCTGGGTTGGGTGCTGTGTTGATGCAGGATAAGAATGTTATAGCTTATGCATCGCGCCTATTAAAGGTGCATGAGAGGAATTATCTAACACATGATTTAGAGTTGGCAGCGGTAGTGTTTGCTCTTAAGATCTGGCGGCATTACTTGTATGGTGTTAAGTGTGAAGTGTTTACTGATCATCCTTGTTTGCAGCATGTGTTCACTCAAAAGGATCTGAATTTGAGATAGCGAAGGTGGATGGAGTTACTTAAAGATTATGATGTGACCATTCAATACCATTAGGGCAAGGCTAATGTAGTGGCAGACACTTTGAGTCGAATAGCGGTAAGTATGGGTAGTTTAGCTTGGTTAAGTGTAGCCAATCGATCTTTGTCTAAAGAAATTCAGACCTTAGTGTCTAAGTTCGTGCAATTGGGCATCTCAGAAAGAGGTGGGGTGCTAGCTAGTATTGAGGTAAAGGCTACGTTCATTAAAGATATCTGAGGGAGGATTTCTCATATGCCTTTAAGCAAAATTCATCCAATTCAAGTAGTTGGTCTACACGGTTCCTCAAAGACATCTCCCAATCTATGTTCACCCTCTTCAATGTCCATAAGGTTTTGTGCTCCAATTCAAAGGCAAGTGACATGCCTTCCCACACACTAATTTTTAGGGGTGACATTCCAATGGGAGACTTGAAAGTTGTCTGATATGCCCTAATGTTGCCAGACCAATCAATGCGATTTCTATTAACTATTTGTCAAATATGTTCTAGATTTCCCTCGTAGAAACCTCAACTTGTCCACTTGTTTATAGATGGTACGGTGTGGAAAACCTGTGCTTTACCCCATACTTGGACAAAAGTGTTTCAAATTGGTGATTATAGAAATGGGAACCACAATCACTAATAATATCTCTTGAAGTCCTAAATCTTGTGAATGTGCATGTCTTTAGGAACTTAGTGACACTCCACCAGTCGTTGTAAGGTAAAGCCACGACTTCTAACCATTTTGATACATAATAAACAACCATTACGGTGTATTTGTTAATGAAAGAGCTAACAAATGATCTCATAAAGTCAATCCCCCACACATCAAAAAGTTCAACTTCAAGAATTCTTGAAAAAGGTAGCTCATTTCTCCTTTAATTACTTCCTTGCATTTTGCATTGCACACAATTTTTACAAAAAATATGTGTATCCCGATAAAATTTTGGCTAATAATATACATTGAAACATCTTTGAAGCAGTTCAGATACCTCCATGATGCCCACCCACTTGTGATGCGTGGAAAGTCTCAAGGATATCTTTCACCACAACTTCATGAATGAAACGCCTGATTATGTGATCAGCACACTCCCAGACATACTTCATAACATCAAATAGGAACATCTTATTTTGATAGTTGTTCAATCCTTCCAGAATCAATCTACACACTACAAAATTTTCATAGTCGGCAGGTTGTGGCATTTAGGTTTGAAAGATCCTCATCATTGTTCATCGAGAAAAGCATCATCGATGTCCAATTGTTTCACCAAAGCAGCACTTGGTTAAGACCTTTATAGATGGTCCGCTACCTGATTTTCACAATCTTTCCTATCCTTTACTTCAAAACAAAACTCATGAAAAAGAAGTACCCAACAAATCAATCTAAGTTTAGCTTCCTTCTTTGCCATCAAATACCGGAGGACTGTGTGATCAAAATGCACTACAACTTTGTTACCCAAAAAGTATGCTCTAAATATTTCAAAACCATACACGACGGCTAGAAACTCTTGCTCCATCGTGGTATAGTTCTTTTGAGACCAATTTAATATCTTGCTAGCATAATATATGGGATGATAAAAAAATTTCTTGCGCTTCTAAAGAATAACACAAAGCTCTACTCCATTTGAATCACACATTATTTCAAAGTGAAGACTTCAATCGGGTGTATTTATGATTGGAGCTGATATAATATTTTCATCTAAGATCACAAACACCTTCTTACTATGTGCATCAAAATCAAACACTCTTTCCTTTTCAAGCAATCGGCAAAATAGAACAACTACCTTAGAGAAATCCTTAATGAATTGATGGTAGAATTCAACATAGCATAAGAAATTCATTACACCTTTCATCGAAATTAGGGGAGGCAACTTGACAATAATATTGATCTTAGTTATGTCAGCCTCAATCCTTTTTCCAAAAGTCGTATTTGTCACACCCCGAGCTACCCCCGAGATGTGGACATAGGACCTAGGATCACAAGTAATTCCAAGCTAACCCTGCTGGCATGACATGAGGATACTAAGGATAATAATAACTGATGCGGAAGCTAAATCATAAATAAAACTGAAATGATGGGGAATACCCAATTACTAAAACTAAATATATAATCTGAGAGTTTAATACAAAAGAAAGACTAAACTCAATAACTAAGCTGAATCTAACTATGTTTGAAAATAGCCTCTAACTGACTAGAAATGTTGGGACGTGCCTCAGCTAAGTCTAGCAAAACTAAAAGTAATGGACTAAAATACTAAAAAGATAACATGACTATTGTACTCAAAAAATGATGACTCACCACTGATATTGTTGAACTGGAGATCGGGAACCGATCTAAGCGTGATCGGACTGCTGAGGACCTCAACCTACATCACGAGAAGATGTAGCACAATATATGCGTCAGTACTTGAAAGGTACTGAGCATGCAGTATAGAATAAAGCTGAAATAAACACATAACTGAACAAACAATAAAGCAAGTGCATAATCTGAACATGATATAGATACTGAATACTGAGCTAACTAAATGAAATGACCCTGACTGTACTGAAAATGGTGAATGAGATGGAGTCTGATTGAGCTGTGGTAGTTACTAATAACCAATAATAAAACCACATGAGCTAAATGTAGAGTCTGATGTATATGCACTATCAAGAGGACCCAATACACCCAGCCAAAGGTGTAAAGGCATGCGGCGTGATCACTAAAATGATGCCCACAGAGTGGACTTACAACCTACGTGGCTAAAAGTTTTGGGACTGTTTGGGTACGCTGAACCCTAGTCCAACTCGGTATTATGCTACTTCCAACGGATTAAGTGATTAACACATTATGACTGAATTACTGTGATATATTGGATAGCTCAAAACGACATGCAAACTGAGAATATGCATAAATAACTGATAATGACACTTTTCAAACTGAGGCATGTATATCTAAAATAACTGAAGTATTTGGCCTAGCATGTGTAATTCAAGAACTACATAGCTAGGGTTCTGAAATTCATGCAATAGACTGAATGTTAACATACTAATCTCATTTGAATCATTCTAACAGCTAAGAACCCAATAATGATAACATTCAAGAAACCCTAGGTCTAGTCATAATAAGGGAATCAAGAAACTGACTGAAAACTAGGGACCTAATGGGTGAAAGGAACCTACTAGTGAAATCCAACGTACCTGGTGACAAATTCCATGGAGAAATCTTTCAATTTTAGGGTTGAAATTGGAGGAAACTTGATGCGCTCTTGAACTTAAGGTTTGTCGCCTCTTTCTCTCCTTTTGCTTCTATTTTTCTAAGTTTTGATGAAAGATCTAACTTCGGTAAGTTCTAGAATTGTTTCTAGGGTTAAACTGACTAACACTAAGAAATTTAGGGTTTAAACGACATAGTTTAGGTGTCCAACGAATAAGGAAAAGACTGAAATAACCCTGACTTAAACTGCAAATGGGCTGACCACGGCCACCTTCACGGACCGTGAAGTCATTCGTGGTTTGGACTTGGTGACTACTTGCTGAGGGTCTTAGTCCACGAGTCCTACCATGGCTCGTGTGAAGGACCACAGACCATTAAAGTGTTTGTGGTCTCCACTTGGGTTGTTGTCTGGAGGGACTGGCTAGAGGGCTTACTTGTAAGGCTCCATGGATGCCCCAGCAGGCTGTGTGAGGGACCACGGATCGTGAAGGTCCTCTTGGTCCTCACTTAGGCGTGGGAGTCTATGGGGCTGGCTAGGGAGGTTCACTGTCTCGACTCTATGGGCGATACCATGGCCTGTCATCAAGACCACAGACCGTGAAGGTGCTCATGGTCTGATGTTTGGGCCTGGTGACTTCCAAGTCAAGACACGGGCAGGTCTACGGACCGTGGACCCTATCACGGTCCGTGAACCCTGCCGCAGTTCACTACTTCAGTTATATTTCTGCAATTTGTTTCTGGGTCTAGTTTTTGAGGTGTTACAATATCTCCCCCTTGGGATCATTCATCCTCGAATGAAGACTAAACTAGCTTAAATGAAGGGAATGACCTGCAACCCTACCACTAAACACTGATGGCTAATTTCTGACTGAACTGAGTTCTAAAAACATGCAAATACGCTGAAAATGCAAGTACAGACTGAAGGAACATGTACTAAGACTAATTTCACGCATGAATGACTGAAAAACTGAAGAGGAACTATTACCTCAAGCTGGAATGAATTCAGAAGGAAAGAGGTGAGGATACTTGGCTCTCCTAGCTGCTTCTGCTTCCCAAGTAGCTCCCTTTACGGACTGACTCCTCCACCAAACCTTGACTGAAGCAACTTCCTTGTTTCTCAATCTTCTAACCTGACAATTAAGAATCTCAATTGGTACATCCTCATAAGAAAGGCAAGAAAGGCTATCTTTTACAACCATAGTATCTAATGGCACCACGGATGCTGGATCACCCACACACTTCTTCAATAGTGAAATAAGAAAGACTGGATGCACTGCTGCTAAATCTATTGGAAACTCTAGCTCGTAAGCCACTTTACCAATCCTTTTCAAGATACGGTAAGGGCCTACATATCTGGGACTGAGCTTCCCTTTCTTGCCAAATCTCATCACCCCCTACATAGGTGGCACTTTAGGAAAACCCAATCATCAACTTGGAACTCTAGTTCCCTTTTCTTTACATCTCCATAAGTCTTCTGGCGACGCTGGGCTGTCTTAAGTCTATCTCTAATAAGTTGTACTTTCTTCATAGCATAAATGATTGAATCTGGCCCTATCAAGGCTGCTTCACCTTCTTCAAACCAACCAACAAGAGATTTGCATCTACGCCTATACAATGCCTCATAAGGGGGCATTTGAATGCTGGAATGGTAACTATTGTTGTAGGCGAACTCAATAAGAGGAAGGTGATCATCCCAACTACCCTTGAAATCGATCACACATGCTCTGAACATGTCCTCTAAGCTCTGAATGGTATGCTATGACTGACTATCCATCTGTGGATGAAATGTTGTGCTAAGATTAACCTGAGTACCAAGACCTTTCTGGAATGACTTCCAGAAGTGAGAGGTAAACTGAGGNAATCGATCACACATGCTCTCAACATGTCCTCTAAGCTCTGAATGGTATGCTATGACTGACTATCTATCTGTGGATGAAATGTTGTGCTAAGATTAACCTGAGTACCAAGACCTTTCTGGAATGACTTCCAGAAGTGAGAGGTAAACTGAGGACCTCTATCTGAGATGATAGACAAAGGAACACCATGCAATCTCACAATCTCATTAATATAAAGCTTGGTGTAGTCCTCCGTCGAATCGGTAGTCTTGACCTCCAAAAAGTGAGAAAACTTAGTAACTCTGTCAATTATCACCCAAATAGAGTCATGTTGTCTGCGAGTATGAGGTAAACCTGTGATGAAGTCCATGTTGATCACTTCCCACTTCCAAGTAAGAATATCAATCTCTTGAGTCATACCTCCCGGTTTCTAATGTTCTACCTTGAGTTGCTGGCAATTGGGGCACTTAGCCATAAAATATGCTATATCTCTTTTCATACCATTCCACCAATAGACTTCCCGCAGATCGCTGTACATCTTAGTGGCACCTGGATGAATAGAATATCTGGAGTTATGGGCCTCTGCAAGAATATGTTGTCTCAACTCGCCCACATTAGGAACACATAATCGACCCTGGTAGAGAAACACACCATCTCCCCCTTGGGAAAAAACCTCAACTCTCTGTTGGTGGAATGTACCCTTGAGTTCAAGTAATATCGGATCACTGTCTTGCTTTTCCTTAACTTCCACTACCAAAATGATTTTTGCCCCATTCTGAACCGTTACACCACCATCTAATATTCTCATAAGACAAACTCTTAGGCGAGCAAGTCTGTGAACATTCTTTGCTAGCTCCTTTCTTTCTTCCTCAACATGTGCTACACTACCCATATATAGTCTGCTAAGGGGATCTACTACTACATTTTCCTTACCAGGATGGTAATGCACACTCATGTCATAATCCTTACGGAACTCAAGCCATCTTCTCTGGTGAAGATTCAACTCTTTCTGGGTGAACACATACTGAAGGCTCTTATGGTCTATGAACACATCTGTATGAACACCATACAAGTAGTGCCTCTAAATCTTGAGTGCAAACACCACCATTGCAAACTCGAGGTTATGAGTCAGATAATTCTTCTCATGCACCTTAAGCTGTCTGGAAGCATAAGTTATAACCTTACCTCACTGCATCAACACACAACCTAGGACGACAATGGATGCATCACAATAAATCACATAACCGTCTGAACCCTCTGGTAGAGTCAAAATAGGAGTTGTAGTCAACCTAGTTTTCAATTTTGCGAAGCTTTTCTCACAGTCATCTGACCATTGAAACTTGACCATTTTCTGAGTCAACCTAGTCAATGGTGACGCTATTGATGAAAATCCTTCCAAGAACCTCTGTAATAACCCGCTAGACCTAAGAAACTTCTGATATCGATATGAGAGGTAGGTTTGGGCCATTGTTTCATTGTCTATATTTTATGGGAATCTACTCGAATCCCTTCACTAGACAATATATGCCCAAGAAAAGCAACCGACTGCAACCAAAACTCACACTTGTTAAATTTGGCGAATAACTGATCTTTGAGAGTTTGTAGAACAACTCTCAAATGACTCACATGTTCTTCCTCATTTATAGAGTAAATGAGGATATCATCAATAAAGACGATAACGAACAAGTCCAAGTACTGCTTGAACACTCTGTTCATCAAGTCCATGAAAGCTGCAGGAGCATTGGTTAGTACAAATGACATAACTACAAATTTATAACGACCATACCGAGTCCTGAAGGCTGTCTTTGGAATGTCACTATCTCTGACTTTAAGATGATGATAACCCAGTTTGAGGTATATCTTTGAGAAATGACTAGCACCCTGAAGTTGGTCAAATAAGTCAGCAATCCTGCGAATGGGATACTTATTTTTTATTGTAACCTTGTTCAACTTCCTATAGTCAATGCACATTCTAAGAGAACCATCTTTCTTTATTACGAACAACACTGATGCACCCCATGGCGAAATACTAGGTCTAATGAAGCCCTTGTCTAGAAGGTCTTTCAATTGCTCCTTCAATTCCTTAAGCTCAGCTGGAGTCATTCTGTAAGAAAGAATAAAAATAGGCCGGGTATCTGGAAGGAGATTAATTCCAAAGTTAATTTCCCTATCGGGAGAAACTCCGGGAAGATCTTCTGGAAACTCATTAGCCACTGGAACTGACTCAAGAGTTGGGGTTTCGGAGCTTGAATCCTTAACCCAAACTAGATGATAGAGATAGCCCTTAGAGACCATCTTTCTGGCCTTAAGGTAAGAAATGAAATGACCCATAGGCACTTAGCTACTACCCTTCCATTCTAAGATTGGTTCATCTGGAAACTGAAAATAAACAATCCTAGTTCTATAATCGACTGAGGCATAACAGGAATGCAACCAATCCATGCTTAGAATGATATCGAAGTCTACCATTTCTAACTCTACAAGATCTGTTGAGGTGACTTTCTGGGAGACTGTGACAGGGCAATTTCTGTATACCCATCTAGCTATAACTGGGTCACTGACTTAAGTAGAGACTGAGAAGGGTTCTGAGAGAGTTTCTGGACTAACATCAAACTTAACTGCTATATAAGGAGTTACAAAGGAAAGAGTAGCCCTTGAAAGACTCGTAACGTACTAGTGACTACATAAGGATAATCTTCCTGATCATGACGAGCCTAAAGAAAATAGAGCCTGTTTTGGCGTTGTCCGCCACTTGTACCAGAAGAGTTACCCTGCTGAGTCGGGCGAACTGATGGTGCTGCTGAAGTTGTAGACTGGGCACGATTAACATTGCCTCTTTGACCCTGCTTAGAAGGACAATCCCCCAACCTGTGACCAGACTGACCACACCCAAAGCATCCTTCCTTTCCTGCAAGGCACTCGCCCGGATGGTTCTTACCACACTTAGGGCAAGTTGGGTAGGTTTTGGTATTGTAACACTCCCCTGAGACTTAGAGCCTGATGCCCTACTTTTCTGATCATTACGAAACTTGGAGGATGGAACACTAGCTGTTGAAGGTGTTGGAGTTTAAAATTTCTACTGCTCTTGTGAGCAATTTCCACCCCCTGATTTCTGTTGAGAATACTCATAGTTTCCAATCCTAGCCTTCTTGTTCTCCTTGGACTGTTCCTTAAGCTTATCACCCTCAACCTGCTGAGCGTGAGTCATAAGCCTAGAGAGGCTCATATATCCCAGCAACATAGCATTCCTACGTTTTGTTTTCACCAAGTCTAACACTCTATAAATAAATTTGTTCATTTAGGCCCTGAATCAACCACCATGTGAGGAGCATACCTGGAGAGTTGGGTAAACTTGAGCTCATACTCTTGGACTGTCATGCCACCTTGTCTTAAGTTCATAAATTCCTGAGTTTTTGCCTCTCTCAGCTCTACCTGTCCAGAAAGGTCTCACTAAAGCAATCCCAAGAGATAGGAGCTGCATCTGTACCCCTATTCTCCTTCCACTGAGTTTACCAGATATGAGCTACATTCTTAAGTTGGTAAGATGCTAACTTAACCCGATCATTCCAAGTTACCTGCATCACTTCAAAGATCTTCTTGACCTCATCAATGAAGTTTTGGGCTTCTTCTCCAACCTGTGATCCTAATAACTCTGGAGGATTCATCCTAAAAAAGTCTCGCACTCTGGCTGCAGCTGACCCAATATTAGCATTTTTTGGAACTAGAGCCTGCTGGTTATTCTGGTTGGCCACACTCTGAGCCAACATCTGAATGGTGTTCGTGAACTCGCATTCGAGACTTTTTGAGCTGGGACAGGAGGAGTTGTGTTTGCGTTCCTGGCATTAGCATTTCTGGTGTTAGCTCTACAAGGAGGCATCATCACACTGAAACATAGAACGTCATGTTAGAATTGAATTAGATCATACCTTATGCACAATAAGAGTAACATGAAAATAAAGATTTTCCTAAAACACTCCATAGCATCCCTCTCATTAGATAGGGTGCACTTCACACCCATGAAGAAGACTCTACTTAGTGCGGCTTTTCAGACATCCTAGGACTCTTAAACCTAATGCTCTGATACCAAGTTTGTCATGCCTCGAGCTACCCCCGAGAGGCGGATACATGACCTAGTATCTCAAGTGATCCCAAGCTAATCCTGATGGCATGACATGAGCATACTAAGGATAATAATAACTGATACGGAGGCTAAATCATAAATAAAGCAGAAATGATGGGGAATACCCATATACTAAAACTGAATATATAATCTGAGAGTTAATACAAAAGAAAGACCAAACTCAATAGCTAAGTTGAATCTAACTATGTGTAAAAATAGCCTCTAACTGACTAGAAATGCTGGGACATGCCCCAGCTAAGTCTAGCAAAATTGAAACTAAAGGACTAAAATACTGAAAAGATAGCATGACTATTGTCCTCAAAGAATGAGGACTCACTGATGATACTACTGAACTGGAGATCGGGAATCGATCTAAGCGTGATCTGACTGTTGGGGACCTCAACCTACATCACGGGAAGATGTAGTGCAATATATACATCAATACTTGAAAGCTACTGAGCATGCAGGGTAGAATAAAGTTGAAATAAACACATAACTGAATAAGCAATACAATAAGTTCATAATCTGAACATGATATAAATACTCAATACTGAGCTAACTGAATGAAATGACACTAACTCTACTGAAAATGGTCAATGCAATAGAGCCTGACAGAGCTGTGGGAGCTACTAATTACCGATAATAAAACCTCATTAGCTAAATGTGGAGTCCGATGTATACGCCCCATCAAGAGAACCCAATCCACCCAGCCAAAGGTGTAGAGGCATGCTGGCATGATCACTAAAATGATGCCCACAGAAGGGACTTACAACCTACGTGGCTAGTCGTTCTGGGACTGTTTGGGTACACTGAACCTTAGTCTAACTCGGTATTATGCTACTCCGAATGGATTAAGTGATTAACACATTATGACTGAATTACTGTGATATATTGGATAGCTCAAAACGACATGCAAACTGAGAATGCGCATAAATAACTGATAATGGCTCATTTCAAACTGAGGCATGCATATATGAAATAACTGAAATATCTGGCCTAGCATGTGTAATTCAAGAACTAAAGAGCTACATAGCTAGGGTTCTGAAATTCATGCAATAGACTGAATGTTAACATACTAATCTGATTTGGATAATTCTAATAGCTAAGAACCCAATAATACTAACATTTAAGAAACCTAGGTCTAGTCATAATAAGGGAATCAAGAAACTAACTAAAAACTAGGGACCTAATGGGTGAAAGGAACCCACTAGTAAAATCCCTCATACCTACTGACAAATTCTGTAGAGAAATATTTCAATTTTGGGGTTGGAACTAGAGGAAACTTGTTGCGTTCTTGAATTTAGGGTTGGTCGCCTCTTTCTCTCCCTTCGCTTCTAATTTTCTAAGTTTTGATTAAATATCTGACTTGGGTAAGTTCTATTTATGTTTCTAGGCTTAAACTGACTAAAACCATGAACTTTAGGGTTAAAAGGGTGTAGTTTAGGTATCCAACGAATAAGGAAAAGACCAAAATAACCCTGACTTAAACTACAGACGGGCTGACCACGACCAACTTCACGGACCGTGAAAGGGACCACGGACTGTGAAGTCGGTCGTGGTCCTGACTTGGTGACTACTAGTTGAGGGTCTGAGTACACGAGCACTACCACGACCCGTGAAAGTGTTTGTGGTCTCCACTTGGGCTGTGGTCTGGAGGGACTGGCTAGGGGGGTTACTGGTAAGGCTCCACGGACCATGAAGGTCCTCGTGGTCCTCACTTAGGCGTGAAGGTCTAACGGGCTGGCTAGGGACGTTCACTGTCTCGACTCTATGGGCGCCACCACGGCCCGTCATCAAGACCACGGATTGTAAAGGTGCTCGTGGTCTGATGTCTGGGCCTGTAGACTTCCAAGTCAAGACCACAGGCAGGTCTAGGACCGTGGACCCTATCACAGTCCGTGAACACTGCCGTGGTTCACTACTTCAAGTATATTTCTGTAATATTTTTCTGGGTCTGGTTTTTGAGGTGTTACAGTATGCCCAAGGACTATTCATTAATTGACCCTGAAGTGGCGCTTTTTCGAATTAAGGACCAAAATTGTTTCAACACATCATTTCAATACTTTCACTAAATGGTTCATGCATTCTTCAAATGATTATCTTACAACAGAGAAATAATCCATACAAAACCTCCATACACACCTCTACCATATCAGCAAATATTTACAATATGCACCTTTGTAAAGTGGTCCATGCATTGCACAACCCAAATGACATATGTTTGAAGGTAATGTCCCATAAGAACAAGTAAGTGTGGCTTTTCCTTGATCCTCTGGTGCTATAGAGATTTGATTGTATCCCAAATGACCATCTAAGAAGCAATACAACTCTTTTTCCACAAGACGATCAAGTATTTGGTCAATGAAGAACATAGGTAAATAGTCTTTCTTGGTCCATGACTTTAATTTCAGGTAATCCAAGCACACTTTCAGCTGAGTCACTAGCCCAATAACTATAAGCTCAGAAATGCCTCTTTTTTTAGGGATACATTAAACCGAACATACCTATTGGATGTTTGCAATAGGAGAGATCTAATCTTCCATTCTTTTTGGGCTTCTAACATCAAGGTATTCACCCATGCAGTCCTTTTCTCCATGGGGTCCCCAAGGTTTCAAAGTTCTCCTTTCAATTTCAATTGGTTCAAGTTGGGATTTCAATCCAATTTGATGGGTTTTATTATATTGTGATTGATTGTTGTTGAAAAAGTCTCCACGTGAATCAATGTTAATACATGATATTTAGTTGCACTTATGTTGACCCATTCCTAAATTATGATTTCCTACTATAACCCTATGATGAACCCATGTGAATTATTAATTTATGAAGATATGCATGTTTTTATTAAGTTATTTTAAATGAATTGATGATGCTTTGAAGGAAAGTATTGATGCTATTGTGAAAAGATTTTGTCACTTACTATGTGGTCATGATTGTGAAATGTATTTCTCACAAATGAATTCACATTGGTGAAAGATTTTCTCATCCATTTTTAATTATGTTCAATGAGCTATTTAACGTGTTGATCTTGAAATATGTGGATTGGTAATTACCTTTCATATGTCAAATTGATAATTGACTTTTATCTATTCGACTGGGATTTAGACTTAGCACCGAGAAGGCTTGAGGTGGCGGCTCAAATAGAGTAGTCTCTTGTAGCAACCTCTAGTCTAAAACTATGTTCCCCCATAGAATGTCTTAAAGTACATAGCTAGTGGATCCACTTTAGAAAATGATAATATGTACTGATTCTACCTTGGAAAGTAGATTCCCCTTATTTTGGTATGAGGGATATACCGGATTCCATGATATAGCTACCATGGTTTTATTTTGCTTAAAGCTAAGACCCCACAAAATGATTTTGTTTTCTTCAAGCTTTTGTTATGTCCTTTATTTTAAATGCATTGACTATATCCTATGATTTTCATGGTTTACTTCCTCATGTTTAAAATGTCCAAATATTGATCATGTCTACATGTTTTAAACCATTTATACTATTATATTCATGTGAATGCATACTACCTCATACTTAGTACATTCAATGTACAAATGCATACTTTTACCTACATTATCTCATGAATGTAGGATTCGACTTTCCTACCCCGCACACTAATGTTCTGAGGACCAAGACACTTTATAGCTTTATGTCATTTCGTTTCAGACTTTGTATGTGATGTATGGGTTACGCACTGATCACTTTTCTTATGATGTATTAGATGGATTTGAGACTTATGTTAGACTTCCTCTTTTTTCAAACACATTTGATATATAAAATTCTATCCTTTGAACTGTTTATTTCTATAATCTTGTATGATGTATCCTAAGTGAATTTTGTAGGGACTCTCTGGGTCTTATACACCATGTCATGTCTAGGGTGTACTTTGGGTCATGAAATTCCCATTGTTTATAGCTTATTTTATCTTATTTATTATCTCCCACATGATAACCCATTGCTTATAGTTCTGGGCTAAGAGTTAGACTTACCTACTAAAGGAATGTAGTAGGTGCTATCGTGACGTGAGAAATTAGGTTGCGACACCATAACACTCGACCTTGACCCGACCTCTGTCTGATTATTTGGGGAAATTAAGTTGATTTGAAAATATTTTCAAAAATAGTTAAGCCAATCAAACATGAGAATATTAGAAAACATTTTCCTTCGTACCAAACACACCCTAAACAAGATGAATTGTTACTTATTTAAGGTTATAGCCTTGTAGGAGATAATATTCAAAAGCAAAAAATGTATTTAACATATAGTGAAGACAACACATCTTAATCATTTCTAAACAAAGTTGCAAATCCCAGCACAATAAAAAAGTAAACGTTTCAAAGTAATGCAAAACTAAATTTAAAGAATGCGTGTCATGAATTAGTAAACACAAAAAGTCATTTATCTGAAAAAATAACAAATTATAAAAATAACCTAAAATTCCCAAAAAATGTTTCCAAATTTGAAAAAGATTAGTCAAGTCAACAAGAAACAATATATAAAATATTTTTTTTCTACAAGAACTTAAACAAATGACTCATTAAATAATAAAATTAATGTGAAAAAATTAGACAAATATGTTCTAGAGTTAGCATTCTTATATATAAAAAAAAGAGTTAGCATTCTTATGAAATTAACATTTGCTTTCCTAAGAAATTCAGTTTGACTTTATACATTAATATCATAGATTTAGTGAGCTTATTTTCAACAAAAGAATACCAAAAAAATTTCCTTCCCTTTGTTTGTCTTAATTACATAGGCCGAAAGAAAGAATCCTTTGGACATGTAATTTCAAATGCTATTTTTAAGAAACAATTTTAAAACATGACTTTAATATTTCCAAAGCTAAGAAACTTTTTTTATTTGGCAGCAATGACGAACTTTCCTAGAATGATTACATGCTTGAGAAAATATTTTTCCAAGGGTAGTATTGACTTATTTTTACATATTGGTCAAAAATAAGAAATGATATTGATGGTCTTCACTTGTAGAAATGGGCAGTTAAAATTACGTGTCTCAAATCTCCTGCCTCGTTCTCATTTGTATAGTTTGATAGCATGTTTTGCATGAAAAAATACACTACTTATAGAAATAAAATTACGCCAGATTTTTTATGAATTGATATGTTTATTGAATCTAAAAGTTCACCACCTCATCACAAATCGCTTGTTATCGCGTTGTACTCCTTTTGCAAGATCAACTCTTCATTTTATCCACAATAACCCTTTTTGGTTTTCAACATTTTATCAACAATCCACAATCACCATCAAGCGTTAAGTCGAGATCATCCAAATTAAGACACCAAAAAAAAGACTGGTACCTTGACGAGGTTGTAATATAAGAAACACGTTTGTGAAAACACGCAACCTTCTCTGCAATTGATGTTACAAAGTAATATTGAATTAGAAGATAAATATATGTTTCCTAATTCTTACTATTCACGATGATCTCTTTTCCGTTGAGACAAAGCTAGATTCTTGTCATGGAGCACGTCGACTCAACATCCCGAAAGAACCTCAAGCCTAGTTTATCATCATCGACTATATTTGGATCCATTTCTAGTATTTCCTTACAACTTTAGTACAAGGGTGGAACCACGTCCCTAACGTCTTCCAATAATATGTCTTTCCTAGAAAATTGCAAAAAGAAGGTGCGATCAAACACAACTCTAGTTTGTACTTTAAACATCAAAGCCAATGCAATCATCTTACAATAGAAGTAGAAATAACTTAAGTGTAATGGATTTACCATAGATGTAGCAAGCACAAATACTTGATGTTTGTTTTTATTAGTATGCCAAGAGATCATCAACCCTTAGAACACTCTCTTTGTTGCTTTCTGAAACCATCATAGAAGGATTTTGCTCAAATATTCTTAACCTTTTATTTAATTTATATACACTATAACTTTTCTTTTTTTTTGTAATTTTGTTGTTTGTTTCAATATGAATGAATATTATTTTTTATAAGAAGCGGTGTAAAGTCACTTGATTAAAGGAAGGTGTGCAACTACAATCCCTCCAAATGCAACTTTCTTATCATATATCATATATCATCATAATCATAAATTATTATATGTGGGAAGCTCCAACATTCAAAGTTGGATTACCATTTTGCCCCTCCACTAAATTAAAATTATTTAATTTATTAAATACTAATATTTTAATTACATAATGGGAATATGAAGTCCAACAGCTACACTTTAATAATGATTGACTATACCAATTTAGTGACTCTTTGAATTTTGAAACCAAAATAAAATTTATGTATCATTATTCAATGTGCCACAGTAATTTGGTAGGTGAAAAGACAGCTAAATATTACTATAAATACCAGTAAATTGTTCCCTAGATCATCATATCATATTATTTTCTTTTCTATCATCTACTGTTCTCTTTTCCTCTTCCTAAATAATGATATAGATATATGTCGTCAAGAAGCTAACTTAGGAAAAGAACAGATAGCTTCATTATGAAATTAAAAGGAGAAGCTTTCTTACAATATAGTTCAAATGTTAAGCTTAGAAATACAAGATATGACCTATATATTCCTTTAGATCTTTTTTATGTTAGCTTATGATTTGAAGTTTTTCTTTTCCATTTTGGAGTTAAGGTATGGTTGTCCAAAATAAATTTGGTATGCAACCCATATTTTATGTAATTCTGTATCATTTTGCATTGTTATGGAATTTTTATTTTTTTTTGTGTTATTATTCTTTTAAGTGTTACTTAATTGACAAAACTTCTATGAATACATGATGAGTTTGATAATATTTGAACAATTTATGCAATATGCTTTTTTTTAAATACAAGTAATTTAAATAAAGATTGTTAAAAGATTATTACTTTGAATGAACAATTTTGATTGTGTTACTTTGTCATCTATCTAACATAGTGTTGCAAATACATACATATATTGTTCATTTTCACCCCTTTTGTTTCATTTTTTTTTATTTTTTTACATTTTATACAACATGAGATTTAACAATTTAATTTTCAAATAAAAATGAGAGTTACATTTACATTTATGCGGCACTAAACCTAATAGTTTTCTTAAACATAAGCATTCTATATTTACGGTAGCTTTTCGTAGTGTTAAAATTCAAATGGTTGGTATGATGACAATTTTGCTTTTGGACATTTTGGTTATTTCTTTATGAATTCCTTCAATCCTTAATTGTTACTACGAAAAACTATTCCTCAAATTAAAATCATGTAAAAAATATTATGAGAACGGAGTAATTAAGCTTCAGTTTGTTTAGATTTTAGTAATATAAGTCAACAAGATCATTCTATTAAAAGTGGAAAGAGTCTAAGTCAAAAGTTGAATTATTAAAATGTTATTTAGAAGTATATTTATCATTTTATTTGTTTATAAAAAATAATTGTCTATTAAATTTAATTGAAAAGATCTTTCATCTACCTTTAGACCTTTACAAATTCTATGAACTTTTTATTTACAAGTTTAATATGTGTCATATATTTATTTTCTTCACTTTCAGCTTCCAACCGTTTAACACAAATCATATTCTTTATCAAATTATATATACCTTATATATATATATATTTATGTGTGTGTGTATAATATGCCTTAGGTAAAGTTACATATTAAAATTCTCCTTGATAGGCCTAATCAAATTCACAAAAAAAAATAATTAAAAATACACATGACACTAAAAACATAATTACACCAAAGGTATTTTTAGTTGGTTGGGAAGTAATATAAACATATTTTTCTATTTCTCTACTCTTTCTGCTTGAGTGTTGGTATTTAAAAATGTTATTTTTGCCAAAGCAATACGTAAATAAGAGATTGTACATTATACCAAAAGAAACAAAGTTCAGTAACTTTGCTAATGAAAGGAAAAATTAGAAATCAAAGTAAGAAAACCAAGGATATCTTTGGAGAAGTATTTCTTCCTTTTTGTCAGCTCGCCAGGTAGGATTAAGATATCACTTTAAGAATTTGCACTTCTTCTTTAGTATAAAATTCATAACTCAAACATGTTTCTTAATGCTAATATTTATGCAATTTTAAAAAAATTTGTGGTCAATAAAATTGGGTTACACGCGCAAAATGCGTGCCTAGAAACTAGTCAATAAAAAAATAAATGTACTTTTACATCTTTTAGATTTCGAGGATATAGAAGAAGAAGCTATAATAGATCTCATCATTAATATTATCAATAAGTTAAAATTGTTCTTACTATTTGAATTTAATTAATACACATCAACAATTTGTACTTGCAAAATGTTAGATGAATTCATTACACCCTAATTATTTCTGCTTCTCTAGTAGGATGATTGCATTGAATTTGATGTATAAAGTACAAATCGGAGTTGTGTTTGAGCGCACCCTCTTTTGGGAATTGGATAGGAAAGACATATCATTCGAAGACATTAGGGACGCGGTTCCATTTGTATAGAAGTGGTAAGGAAATACTAGAAATTGATCCAGTTGTGGTCGATGAAGATAATCTAGGTTTATGGTTCTTTTGCAATATTGAGTTGATGGGCCACATGAAAGGGATCGGGCTTTACCCCAAAGGAAAAGACACCATTGTGGACAGTAAGAATCAGGAGACATATATTTATATTCTAATTAACCATTACTTTGTAACATCAATTGTAGAGCCTATCACTTTTTTCCAAAGGTTTAATTAGTATTGCCACCTCATCAAGGCACCGGTCCTTTTTCATGTGTCTTAATCTTGATGATCTTCCTTTAATGCTTTTTGTGATTTTTGATAAAATTGTAAAAAGCAAAGAAGCTGATTTTGGATAGAAAGAAGAGGTAATGAACTTTTAGATTCAATGAACATATCAAATTCTTAGCAAATAATGTAAAGTTTTACGTGAACAACAACTAACCCAGGTGGGGTCTGGCGAACAAATTGATATATACGAACTATGAATATACCGCTAAGGTAATTTTTAAATTAGTGTTATGATTTCTTTTCTAGTGTACTGGATATCATAAATTTATGGATATGTATTGTCTTTTTCTTTCAGTATAGTTAATTAATATTGATAACATGAAGTAACAAAAATAAGGACCAAAGAGAACCTGCTCTTGTTTGGTAATTGCATTCGTCCATGACAAAAGTCTCAAGATCCAATAAACATTTTAGAGATCTGCAAATTCCAGGGAAATCCAATTGATCAAAGGCTATGATAATTTGTAAGAATTTCTAGCCTGATGGTGGAGGCCGCCACCCATCCAAATCCAACAACTAAAATATGAATCAGAATTAGCATTTGATAGATTATTGGGCGAGTTTCAAACTCATTTCACCCCTAGAAAAATACACCCCTTTAAAATTGCAAAACCCAAAACTAGAGGAAATTGATCCTGAAGTATGCTACTATGCAGCAGATAGTCATAGCATTAGTGTAGTAGTTTCTAACACTTCCTTTCCTTGATTATATAATTAGTTTATGTTTGATACAAAAATGGCGAGTTGTTGCGGGTAAAGAAAGCAATGACATGGAGGTTCAAAAACAACGGGAGATGAGAGTTGTTGAAGAAATTTATCTACGTAATCCTTCATTACTCCAAAGTATGATAATTCAATCTTGTTGTTTTTTTTATGTCTAGACAGTTTTGATAATACGCTGTTGCGTCGAGTGTCTTGGTGGAAACATCATCTCTACCCTAGAAAGTTAGGATTAAGGTCTGCGTACATTCTACCTTCCTCATATCCCGCTTGTGCGATTACACTGTGTCTATTGTTAGCATTGATTTGTTTCTTCTAAAAACATTTCCATTGATCTTATTTTAGTTGTGGATGTTACTTGTTTTAAATTGGTGTTTATTTCCACATAGTCCTTCTATAGGTTCTAGAGATGAGACTCTTCATAATGATCAACTGTTATACCCATAACTCATATGCTTCAAAAGGAGTTATGGGTATACCAGGTGTGTTCCGATCATTATAAAAAGTCTCGTCTCCCGGACCCATATATGGACTGTGTGAAAATAAAAACAAATTTTAAAGAAGTAACATCCAAAAAAAGGATAATTGGAAAATATTTTATTTTTAAAAATATCTTTTAAGAAGAAATAAACCAACAATAACAACATACCCAATGTAACCCCCGAAGCGGGATATGAGGAGGGTAGAATGTATGCAGAACTTTCTCCTACTTTTGTGCCATAGAGAGTTTGTTCTTTCTATGACCCTCGACACAACAACTATTATCAAAACAAACCAGAAATAAAAAAAATCCCCAAAGAGTGAAGTAACATACTTTGGCATAATTCAAGATTCCGTGGATAAATTTCTTCAAGAACACTAATCTCCCGTTGTTTCTGAACCTCCATGTCATTGCTTTCTTTACCCGCTACCACTCTCCATTTTGAATCCAACACAAACTAATTAATTATCAAGGAGCAGAAGTTTTAGCAATTTGTACACTAATGCTATGACTACCAGCTGAATAGTAGCATCCTTCAGGATCAATATCCTCTATTTTTGGGTTTGGCAAATTTAATAGGGGTATTTTTTTCTTAGGGATGAAGTGAGTTTGAAACTTGCCCAAAACAATTATCAAATGCTACCTTTGTTTCATATTATACATACTTAATAAATAACATGATAACTGTTGAACAATTCAAGGTTTCTTTGGATATCCAAAAATGGATTATTAAACACTTTAAAAAAACCATTCACATTTCTTAAAGATTATTATCAATGTAAATGCATTTCACATTTACAAACTATTTATTCTCCGCATTATAGAATTCCCTTCTTGTTATTAGAAATAATAAGGTGGAAGCCGACTCTTTAGTGCCAAAGAAATATGAATTTTATAAATTATTTATTTACAGTGTTTATCTTCCAAATATTTGCGGTAAAGGTCTTAAATAAATTACTTTCCACTTTGCAACTAAAACAACAATAACATACCAAGTAAAATCCCACAACCTTCCACTTTGCAGTTACATTTCTATAAGAATGTATTTATTTTAACATTAACCAAATTGTTATCATATTTTTATAAATATTATCACTACTAATGTTAATAAACCAAAATATTTTGTAGCAATTAAGAAGTCCCAAATTGGAAATATATATATATATATATCATGAATTTTGTATAGGGTAGAGTATGAACAAACCTCAATGCAGCATGGACCTATATATTTCTCAAGCATATCCCACGACAAGACCCTTAAATATTAAACCCTACATTATATGGGGCTGATATTTCAAGCCATACATCACATTCATTTAAATTTTTGTTGTCTATGGTCAATTTTCTCAATTTCACATTGTTGATTTCCATATGTTGAAATACCCCAAATTGATCTAATTCCAATCTCTCCAAATTAGGGCGAGCAAATAATACCTTTTCCATTACACCCTCCATCAAATACATGTATCTATTAAAGAGCAACGAGACCACTCTAGTTCAGATTAGTGGAAGGGTTAAATTTGCAATACTCTAAAACCAAAATTTTCAGCGATGTATTCTTATAGGCAAATTGAGGAAATTCATATGTATCTCTAAGTAAAAAGTCCAGAGTAAATTCTTCAACATTAGCAGGTTTTTTGTTATATACAATATATGGTTCAAATGATAATAAACACTTATATACTGAATATAATTCTTTTCTATTTATTTCCCATTTTATTTCTGTATTATTAAACGTTCCTGAATAATACTTGCAATGATGTTCTATCGTAGTGTCATCATACCTGTATTTTAATATTCCTCCATAACTTTTTTCACTTGCATCTGATTCTATTATACAAATAAATTTTTTGTTTTCATCTGGAAAGTATAGTTTAGGTAAGTTTTTACATTTCTACTAGAAAATATAGAAAATCAAACTAAAATTTTGAATTTTCTGGAAAGACATTCAGTAATGAAGATTTTTTAACTGAAGTCACAAAATCTAGAAACTCATTTTTTTTGCTCACTAGAATGGATTAAATAAGAGGTTTCAAAATTGAGTGATACCTCAACGTACTTTGAAAGAAACCTCCATTGCCTAGATATTACGCAACTTCTCGCAACTTGTTTTGCTTCAGAAAACATTTAGGGGATGTGAATTAAGATTGAATCCGGTAAATCACTAAGTCGGTATCCTCCCACCATGATTCTTTTGTACAATTCCATGAAGTAAAACCTTCAATTGAAGTTTTGTAAGGTTGGCGGCTCCTTTTAGTTTATGATGATATTGTTAGGGTATATACTATTAATCATGTGTTTAGACATAGTATTCTAACAATTTTCAAGATTAAATATCTAAGTGGGAGATTGTTAGGGTATATACTATTAACCATGCATTTAGATAAAGTACATTATAACAATTATGATGGTTAAAAGTCTAAGTGGGAGATTGTTGGGATATATACTATTAACCATATGTTAAGATATAATATTTATTATAGAATAAATATTTGCTCAGTTTTAATAGATCATATATTCGTTTACGGTGTCTGTTTACTTATATAGTAGATGATTTAGTGTGTAGAGTTTTAGCTTATACACAGAGGATTAAATCATCGATTCTTATAAGTATAATGTGTTTTGTTCACAATCTAGGATGGAAATTGGACATGCCATCGGTACGATTGTAGCACAAGATTATATGTATTTTATCTTGATTTTGGGAACGGTATAGTTCGAACTTCTTGTGCTAGTGCATTTTGTATGTATTGAACGGGACCGAGTAGAGATAGTTGTTTTAGACTGGCTGACAAAAAAATATTCTCTAAACTATTAAATGTACTTATATTCTTAATCCTGATATAACTATTATGATCTGTATATATTAATTATCGTTTTGATTTATTTAAAGGTGAGATTCTGAGATGGGTCAATATGCCTAGTAGAGTGGATGATAATAATATATATTGGTGAAATAATAAGTTAGATGATGGAATTCATGTCTCGTTATAGAGATTGATTGATATGCCTTTTTTAGAAACTTATAAGTTTTCATCGTGTCAAACCTTGCAAGTAGATTTATGAATCCGACACATGAAATAAGTTAAGTAGTGCTCTAAATGAAATTAATCATTAAGTTAAATTCATCTGTAATTTAATTTATTGATTAGTATCTGT
Organism: Solanum stenotomum; assembly: GCF_019186545.1. NCBI lineage: Eukaryota > Viridiplantae > Streptophyta > Magnoliopsida > Solanales > Solanaceae > Solanum > Solanum stenotomum. Next base: position 28,122,602 of record NC_064291.1, read on the forward strand.
AATCTTAACATGGGGAATTACATAAGTGTTTAATGGGAAATTTTGAAATATAAAAAGAGGAGTGCAATTACGAATTTCTAGTGAAATGATTTGTAATTTATTTTGGTAAGAATAATTCAAATTAATTATTTGAAATTATTTCCATAATAGGAAGCCTCAGTAATTAATTATGTGGTCCCTACCGTGCCCATATTTAATTAGAATTCAGAATCCTATTTCTATAGGAAAAAGGGGAGACAGGCGTTAGTTTTCTAATAAAAAGAAAACTATCGTGTATTTTTCTGTTGAAGGAAAATAACGTGTGTTTGATTCTCCTCTTTGGATTGGGAAGAAATCTCTATAAGTAGGGATTCTCCTAACCTAGAAAAAGATTGAAGTTTTCTATTCGATATTTGCCCACCCAAGTATTGAGAGAGTTCGGATGTGAACTTGGGATCATGGTAGAAGATCATAATAGTTGTTGTCTATCTTGTGGATTCGTTTGAAGATCAACCTAATTTGGAGATTCGCTTGAAGGTATCTGCTCACGCTTCAAGATTTAATTCTTGAATAAAATTTCAGTTAACTTATGTGTTCTAGCATAAACGATTTGGTTATCTGTTATTCATGTAAGCAGTAATGATTTTGGTATGCTTCCGTTGTGCATATAGTTTTCCAACAATTGGCATCAAAAGCCATGCTTGCATCTAAATAGATAAACTATACAAGATATGTATATGTGCGATTATACATATGTTTCATGATTTTTAGTTTTTTTAAAAATCACGTGTTAAGTTTTATAATATATTGTTAGACGCCAGTTGTGAAATGAACATTGTGTGGTCTGATATCTTGGAGTTTAGCCCTTTTTGTTAATTATTTAATATACACAAAAAGGGGGTTAAATTTAGATGTCTTGTGTTCGGAGGTGGTCAGCAATTTAGTAAAATTTATTGAAAATAAAGTTGTGGTAGTTCATGGTGGAACTAGGGATTAGGTTTATCCTTTATGTTGTGACTTATGTCGGCAGAGGCTGCAGTTATTTTAAAGCAACTTAATTCTTTCTTAATAAACTTCAAGAGGTCATTATCAATTGTGTTTTGCTAGAAAGGATTTGGCTAATCTAGTTTGCATTCAATTTCCTTATTTCTTTGGAGTTTTGTAGCTCAATTTGTTTTTAATTTGTGAATCATATCATTACAGTTTTTGTTTGACTTGGTTGAACATAAAAAAAATAAATTATTAATTAACAAAATAGGGATGACGTGTTGTGTCGGTTTCTCCTTTGGTACAAATGGGCACTTTTCATTAAATTTTGTTTTAGATTGGTTCACATCTTAGAGACACATGAGCAGCAACTTATTCTCTTACATTCATGGGCATGTATTTTCTTTTTCTCACGGGAATGTTTTAATTGTAGATATATATTAGGAATTTTATAATTAATAAACGGTTACCATTAAAGTGGTTGTTTATTTGGAATTATTAGAAGTTCTTCATATTTTACATATGTGAGATTACAAATATGAATTGAGAATTATGATTAACAAATAGAATCTATAAAGATGGTCTATTTTAGTCATTGGGTTATACTTAATGTATCATGTACAAATTGTCCTGCATTAATGTACACCAGTAAAGGTTTGTTTACTGGAATGTAGATTTACCGGTAGATACTAGTAATACTTAACTAATTTATGAGAAGAGATATAAAAGGTTATCATCGGTTTGAAAGGTAAAATGTAATATCTTGGATTCTCAAGTGTATTAATTGAGAGAACAATTTGTTGTAAGAAGGTTAGTTGTGTGTCTTAGTCAAAGAAAAAGACACCCGGTATGCCTTATGATCATGAGCTAATTATAAAAGAGAATGGAAATCGGAATCAAGTAATTTTAATCTTTAGTTATGCCTGAAACGATTAATTTTTCAAATTTGGTCATAGTTAAGGTGGTCATGAATTTTATGATATCTAATTGACTTGAAATTTGATGGTTTCAACGAAAATTGTTTAGATGGGTTTAGGTAGTTTGTTGGATTAAAATTTGATTTGAATATGATAAGATCATTCTTTATGTTAATTATGTTTATGTTAAATTTGGAACATGATTACACATGGTTATTTAACATGAATTGATATGTGATAAGAATGTATGTCATATTGTTTTAATTCCTAAAGATACTTAAATTACTTGAATTTGAATTTGGTCATAGCTTTGGAAATAAAGATTCTTTATATGCTCCAATTGACCTGAAATTTGGTAAGTTCATTGATAACGGTCTAGTAAAAAGTACTCATTGTTATGTAGTTATGTTTCTTTGAGGTCGTTAAAATGATTTTAAAGTTGTTCTTTGGAATTAAAATGTGATTTAGTATGAATGACATCCTTTATATCGATTTTATTTATGTTATATGTGGTATGATTACACGTTATGAGTTAAGATGAATTGATATATGATAAGGATGTAGATCTGATTATTTTTTCCTTAAATCGTTTCAATCTGAATTTGATCATAGCTTTAGAGATAAATATTATATTTAAACTCTAATTGATCTTAAATTCGGTAGGTTCATCACAAACGATCAAATTTAAAATACTCATTGTTATGTAGTGATTTGGTAATTTTAGGTCGTTTAGATGAGGTTTTAGATAATTTTTGTATCTTGAAAAATTAATTTTACCGAAAAATTACTCGACTATGATATAGTGGTGATAGAGTTTGTTCTCTATGGTCTTCATAACTTAATTTTAGTGAAATATTAAGTTCATGTGTTGGCTTAGACCTTCCTCCATTTCGGATGAAATTAGTACAAGTCATTAAAGTTTAATCTGTAGTTTTGATTATCTGTATTGACTCTCCTAAATTGAATAATATTTGATTGGATCAATGTATCTAGAGATAATGATATTCACTTGGCTTAAATTAACATATACTCTCCATTTGAGTTAGCTTTTGTTCTAAATTTGTTGAAGTGAATATCTGACACCACATATATATGTTGCATGACTAGTCATTTTTTCATCAAAATTTATTGTTCAAGATGCATGGATATCTCTGAGGTGTGTTTTGAATTTTCGTATTCAATGCATTCACAAACATGTTGATTTTTGAAAAATAGTATTCAGATAAAGTAAATAGTTTTTAGAATTTTGTTCTTTGTTCTTGATTTGTGTATCTATTTCACAAATGATGACATGTGTCATGCGACAAAAAATTTTGAATGGAAAAATATCAAATTCTATTTTTGACCATATAACGTTTTCAATCAAATTGATCATAGTTTTAGAATTTGAAAAAAAAAGAACTCTGATTGATCTGAAATTTGGTAGATTCATAAGAACGATCTAGTAAGAAATTAATTTTTTTTGGATCGTTCTATGAGTTTTTTGTCATATTTGATTAAACAATAGTGAAGTATTAGTTTTATGTGCTTGCTTAGACCTTCCTCCCTATCTAATGAAATTGATACAAGTCACTATGTATTTAATCGTCTAGTTTGATAATCTGTATAACTCTCCTAAACTGAGTAATATATGATTGGATAAATGTAACAAGAGGATTTTCACTTGACTTAAACTAAGAGTAGACTCTCCATCGGTCATTGTACATGTGTATTGCATGGGTAGTTCTCCAATCCCATCAATTGGCAATTTGAGATGAATGTATATATATATATATGTGTGTGTGTGTGTGTGGATAAATGAACCCTAAATTTTGCTATTTTGGGATTATTCGAAATATTATGATCTATTTAATGTATTATATCTCATATTCTCAATAGACTTTACGCACCCACTTAGTACTACTTAAGGTTTTCTTTTGGTAGAGATAAGATATTAATCCAAAGAATGCATTGTACATGTACCTTATGTTAGAAGGAATTATTTCCGGTTTCTAACTAGATAAGAGATGAATATTTAATATATTTGTTTGTAACTCTCCTATCATTGAGTTTGATGAATATTTTATTTCTTGTGGTCTATTGATGCATGAAATTTTTATTAGTATTATTTCTCATGAATTGAATTATATTAATTTGTCTCATAAGGGAAAATATCTTTTAAATTGAATGAAACTTATCTGTACATTAGCGTCTAAGTCATTTATTCTGAATAGAATTTTAAGGTTGGTTAATGGATGGACATAACGGTTCATTGAAAGTGAAGTCACTACCAACATGTGCGTCTTGTTTAGAAGGAAAAATAACTAAGAGACCTTTCCTCTTAAAAAGGAAAAAGAGGTAGTGATAAGTTATAATTAATCTATTCTGATTTGTGTAATAAATGAGCATTTGGGCAAGTGGTGAATTTGAGTATTCTGAGTTTTCAAGAAGGTTACTCATTATATGAATATATTTTTTGATGTTTTTATAAGTCTAACTGTTTTGATAAACTCAAAATATTTAAAACACATGAAAATAACATCATGAAAAATATATAAAATCACTGCAATCTGATTGTAGTGACGTAAACCTCTCTACAGAGCTCATGAGTCACTTATCTTATAGAATAATTGCATTTCAATTGTCTACACCAGACACTCTATAATAATAGATTGGTGTAGAAGAGAAAAGAAGTAGACTTTTAAAAAGATGATAAGATTAATTATTGACTTATTATTAGTTATTTTGTTTCTTTTGGGATAGGTTCTAATAACTACATATCACATTCTGAATTCAATTTCTTTCAAATCAGTACCTTGAATAACTATAAAACTAGTTGGATTTGACGTAAGTCTAATCTTTGTCATGTTCAGATATAGGATTGTCCAACACATGTGCTTAGTGGGAGAATAAGAAAATTGGAATTAAGAACGGAATGTGTGTATTAATTGGATATCCTAAAGAATGAAAGAAAGTTTATTATAGTGTCGTAAAGAAAATAAGGGAATTGTTAACACAACTGTCTGATTTCTAGAAAAGGATCATTTAGTAAACTATGTTCCTAGAAGTATACTAGTTTTACAGGAATTGAACAAAGAAATAACAAATAAGTCAATTGTAAATTCAGACGCTCAAAAACATCTAATCGGTATGTCAGAAATGACGTTCCATTGCATTTAAATAGTGGGAGAAACATTACTAGACATAAGAAAACTACAACCTCAAGTAGTGGAAATGATGTTGAGCAAATTAAAGAACACTATATGAAAAGTTGTTAATATTTCAATATCGAAAGATTTTGAAGAAAATATTAAGACTCAAGATCATGAAAGTGTGATTATGTAGTAGTGCTTAGTCGTAGTGGGAAAATCATAGCGAATATTGAATTGTTTTGTATGCTTGAGAGAACTTTTATGATAGATTTCCTGATAAGAAGTACACTCTTGGAAGTTTTCATGAGAAGCTCTCTCAAGATCTAGAACATAATCGATTTGTTACGACGAAGCACTACTAGACAAAATTGCATGAGAAAATAACTTGGTAAATTTCTTCTGATAAGAAATAAAGGAATGCTTGTGAAAGTTGTAAATGCATAGTTAAAAGTTTAAGTGGGAGATTGTTAGGGTATATACGAATAATCATGTGTTTAAACATAGTATTCTAACAATTTTCAAGATTAAATATCTAAGTGGGAGATTGTTAGGGTACATACTATTAACCATGTATTTAGATAAAGTACATTATAGCAATTGTGATGGTTAAAAGTCTAAGTGAGAGATTGCTGGGATATATACTATTAACCATATGTTAAGATATAATATTTATTATAGAATAAATATTTGCTCAGTTTTAATAGATCATATATTCGTTTATGGTGTTTGGTTACTTATATAGTAGATGATTTAGTGTGTAAAGTTTTAGCTTATACACAGAGGATAAAATCATCGGTTCATATAAGTTTAAAGTTATTCGTTCATAATCTAGGATGAAAATTGGACATGTCATCGGTACGATTGTAGCACAAGATTATATGTAATTTATCTTGATTATGAAAACGGTAGAGTTCCAACTTATTGTGCTAGTGCATTTTGTATGTATTCAACGGGACCGAGTACAAAAAGTTGTTTTAGACTGGCTGACAAAAATATATTCTCTAAACTATTAATTGTACTTATATTCTTAATCATGATATAATTATTATGATATGTATATATTAATTATCGTTTTGATTTATTAAAATGTGAGATTCTAAGATGGGTCAATATGCCTGGTAGATTGGATGATAATAATATATATTGGTGAAATAATAAGTTAGTTGATGGAATTCATGTCTCGTTGTAGAGATTGATTGATATGCCTTTTTGAGAAACTTATAAGTTTTCATCGTGTCAAACCTTGCAAGTAGATTTATGAATCCGACACATGAAATAAGTTAAGCAGTTCTCTAAATGAAATTAATCATTAAGTTAAATTCGTCAGTAATTTAATATTTTGATTAGTATCTGAAATCTTAACATGGGGAATTACATAAGTGTTTAATGGGGAATTACGAAATATAAATAGAGGAGTGCAATTACGAATTTCTAGTGGAATGATTTGTAATTTATTATGGTAAAAATAATGCAAATTAATTATTTGGAATTATTTCCATAATAGGAAGCCCCAATAATTAATTTTGTGGTCCCTATAGTGCCCATATTTAACTAGAACTCAGAATCCAATTTCTAAAGGGAAAAGAGGAGACATGCGTTAGTTTTCTTATAAAAAGAAAACTACCGTGTATTTTTATGTTGAAGAAAGATAACGTGTGTTTGGTTCTCCTCTTTGGATTGGGAAAAAATCTCTATAAGTAGGGATTCTCCTAACCTAGAAAAAGATTGTAGTTTTCTATTCGATAATTTCCCACCCAAGTATTGAGAGAGTTCAGATTTGAACTTGGGATCACGGTAGAAGATCATAATAGCTATTGTCTATTTGTGGATTCGTTTGAAGATCAATCTATTTTGGGGATTTGCTTGAAGGAATCTGCTCACGCTTCAAGAGGTAATTCTTGAATTAAATTTCAGTAAGTTTATGTGTTCTAGCATATTATATGTGTTCTAGCATAAATGATTTGGTTATCTATTATTCATGTTAGCAGTAATGATTCTAGTATGCTTCCGTTGCGCATATAATTTTCCAATAGATATAACCTAGGTTGGTTTAGTTTAGACCAATTGGAAAAATGAGGCATTTATCTACCTAATGCAGGGTTTTCAACAAAATGTTATTTGCCTCTTTTACCCTTCAAAAAATGGATTTCACACTAGACATAATAGTCATTTTCTTTTTTTCCTTATATGTAGAACTATCAAATAAACTAAATCTTTGTATACCAAATACTTCCTTATTTGAAATATGTAAGAAATATTACCATTATATAGTATTAATTACATTATTTAAATTATTTTCAACTTGATAGCATAGAGTGTAAAGTATAATTATACTACCTTAAATGTTAATTTTAATATTGAGAACCTTTAAATCAACAAAGTAATCTATATATTAGGTTTTATCTTTATTTGATAATACTAAAGTTTTGCCTATACATATATAAATTATACATATATACTTTTAGTCTTTGAGAAGACTCTAGTTTGAACTTTGACAGAACCACATAGTTTTGATGACAACAAAAGGTCCAAAGATATCTAACTAGACCCCTAATAGATCAACCAAAAGACTACAACTTTAGGAATACAATTTGAACCTCTCAGAAGCGACCTTGTAAAAAGTTATGGAGTTAATGGAAGAAGTTATCGCAACGAAAAAGCAATGGAGTAAACAACATGATTTAAATGTTATGACTAGGAAGTCTACTGGAATCAAGAAGGATGAGAAGTACATACTTTATTTTATTCCATAATGTGCATCTAGTTAATCAAAGACGAAAAAATTATATTTGATTGAATGGAAGACTCCAACGTCCATTTGGAAGAAACTAATTTTATCCTAGATAAAGAAGAGGAATCAAATGTTCATGTGGGTGATTTTTTCAGAATTATGTGGAGTTTTAATTTGTGGTTTGTTTCTTTTATAAATTAGCATGTTCTATCATTAATATTTTATTTTTCCTACTCAATTATAAATCAAGTCGATAAATAATCGAGTTTCATTGTAAAGACTCCAAAATTAATCATGTTAGCGGCTACCATAAACCCAAGTAGGCAAGACAAACCCAAGATAACATACACTAAATAAAACTAGAAATAACTGAAGTGGAAGGAATAATTAGATAAGAAAGGGGCCTTAGCGTAGACATATACAAACAATATAAAAAATAAAAGATGGGCCCAAAATAGATTGAGAAAGATGAATATACACAAGCACCATATCACAGACCTGGTTTTACAAGTACAAGAGCACGTAAACTACGAGGATAAGTCTATACAAAATATAATTTTCTGACGAAATACAAAATATAGACAAAAAATACAAAAGGAAAAGAAGCAAGCATCTAGATGCCAATAGCTCACTACAAAGAAGAACATTGTGTCCTTGAATTAGATAAGATCAACAAGGATGACTTTTACTAGGCATTGCGTTAGAAAAAGATGTAGAAGTGTAATATGAGTACCAAAATATGAGGTACTACGTAGGTATAATGGACGACCGAGATGAGTAGACATTATATAATATAAGAAGCATGATAGTAATAATAATAGAATCCAAAACTATACTAGAAAATTGAACTCACAAAAAAAATAGGGAACATAATAATCGTAAGAAAAATCATGCTTCATGTACTCATATCACAGAATGTCAGGCATTATGGGATGGTTCAACGCATATGTGGCTAATGGAATAAAGTAAAAAGTCTCAAAATCTTCTTGATGGCTGCCCGTAGGCTCCTAATGATCCCCTTGGCAATCTGGAATGATCCCTTAGTCACATAATAGAAGAGAAGGACTTGAAAGGTTCCCTAGCAATCTGAAATGTACCATGGACTCATAAAAAACTATAAAAAAAATGTAAGAGTATTGGTAGAGTCAGCGCAAACCATATGTAAAAGTATCATATCTTTCAGAATCATAAAAACCTAGTGAATTTAAAGGTAAATCTCCTTAAAACCTAAAGATCTCATGAAACTAGTATATCTTTCATAAAACCATGTTTCAAAAATAATGTTTGTGATAGGCCCCCTCAGAGTTTAAATCTAGTAAAATAGAGACATATTAGTCTTACAAGAATAAAGTCAATATTTCTTGCCTCCAACTCATGTTATGTGATGAGTGGTAGATTTACAATTATTTGAGGCCTATTTAGCTCAATAAATAGTATCCTCAATGCCTAATTATGTCCTATTCTAATGATGTTTTGATTATTTGCAACTATGAAGGCTAAAGAACAATGCAAGGATGAATGTTTGAAAGCATGACCAAAAATATAAAAAGAAGTGTAAACTCCACATTATTGATCAACTAGAATGAATGGTGGTTCGCCCAATGAGTATGACCTTGCCCAAATAGACTGTGCATAACACTTAAATTAATTGGGAAAGGACAGATATAGGAAGAAAAATTGATGACCATCTCCGAAAGGAACAATACAGGAAGAAAAATTGAAGGCGAACAAAGGTGGTACTCGGTGATACACCAAATGAGAAAGGAAAGCTCGAATGAGCTCGCCAATTGAGGTTCAAACACCTAAAGCAAAAGAAAGGCGATCTGAAGATCAATTGGCAATTCACCTAATATGATCGGTGTACCCAACTAACGTTTCCATGGATCACACATTGAGTTTTGGGCCAAATTTTAGGGAAATTATAAATAGTCCAAAGAAGAGAGAAATTAAGAGTTTGGAAATTCTGAGTCCTGAAAAATAGTAGAGAATTCTTAATCTATTCTTAGAGAGAGAAACACTTTACTTTGTGAAGAACACTTTTAGTTTTTGGGGTGTTTTCCAACTTCTCTCTTAAAATTGATAAATTGAAGTTGAATTCATAGTGGGTTTGGTTGTAATTGCGTAATTCCATGTTACTCATCGCTTCATTCATAAAAGATAAAATTTGTTCACTCTTTTTAATAGGTGGCTAAAATCCCAAGATCTAGGAGTGCAATTATGTGGTTGGGTGTTGATTTAATGTAGTGTGCATTGTGTTATGCTCTATTTTGCCTTCTTTCATACATGGATTTAATCTAATTAGCATTGAGTTAACTTATGGGTTAGGTTGGAAACTTAATTTCTATTTCCGATCTTCGATTGATGCTCGAAAGAGATTGATTGGAGAGGGTAATCAGTTTCATACTTGCAATTTAGGGTTGATGTATGTAACTTGTTTTAAAATAGAGGTTATGGGTCAGATCTATTTGCGCTATTGTTGAATCGAAAGAGAGAATAGTGTAAGGTATTGTGTTGTTTAATATAGCACATAGAAGAGACCGAAAGGAAATTCTATGAAATGATCCTATGAGATCAAAAGAAGATTAGTGTCATTGACGATGACCTAGCTTATCAATAAATTTTCATTACTATAGAACAACACAATTACCCCGATGTGACATCAATTTCCAATCCCCAAACCCCTAGATTACTTGTTACCTATTTGAATATCTGAAATCTTAGCTTAATTGTGACTTTTGATAAAAAATCTTTTTTATTAAATTTTGTTGAATCATCCGCCCACTTGTTTTATTGCTGCAAATGAATGAATTTATAGTCCATTTTTTTGATAGAATTCCTTGCCTTGTATCATTCTCTGTGGGATTCGACTCCGACTCTTAGTTGAGTATATAGTTAGAACGACCACTTACTTCTTAATTAGTTTTAAAGAGTACTTTGAGTGTTAAAAAAATGGCGTTGTTACCTGTGAATGATGGCTAGAGGTTCCTTTTGAGAAATAAGTTTGTAAATTTGTTTAGTTGTAGTAGATTGTTGTTTGGTGTGTGATATGATGATTTTATGGTTTAGAAAATGAGTGACCACGAAAGTGACAACGATTGTCACTACGGGAAAAACGACAACATGAGTAATTTTAATAATATGCATGTGAACATCATTCAACCCACGCGAGCCATCCGGATACCTCCCATAGTCGGGAGGGCAGTTTTTCATGTAAAGGGAACAATACTACAATTACTCCAATTAGTAGGAATATTTGGGGGTTTCGCTCGTGAGGATCCCCATGAACACCTTTGAAATTTTGTGGAGGTAGGTGGGCCATTTGTGTTTTAAAACATCTCACAAGATTTCGTAAGGTTGAGGTTATTCCCGTTCCCTTTGGCGGGTGAAGCTAAAAGATGGTAGGCGGAATTGCCAAATGACTCTATCACTTCTTGGGAGGAATTGAATGATGCTTTATTGGAGATATCCTCCCCTCGAAGATAGCTAAACTTCAAACCCAAATCCAAAATTTCAAAAGAATCATAGGTGAACTTGTACATGAGACTTGGTTACAGTTCAAAAAATTAGTCTTGCAATGTACAACACATAGTGTGCCGAACAATTTGCTACTGCAATACATCTATTGTAACCTTGATTTTGTCAATATAGATATGTCTGATCAGTTGGTCGAAGGGGGATTTATGCGTCAATGGTATAAAATATCAATGTTATTGGTAGATGACATGAAAAAGGTTAACCGAGGATGACATACTGGAAAACACCAAGTGTCTACTCTACAACTGATAAAATAACAAATAGAAAATAAAAATGAACGAGATGAAAACATGGGTAAAATGATGACCCAACACCATTTTTCATCTAATCATGTCATAGGAGGAGGAATTAAATTGGTAAATGCGATTGTAACAAACATTGGGCAGTACCCAAATGATGTCAAGTTTGAGGCATTACACAATGAAGAAGATCAATACTTGGGAAACCAAATGGGGGGTTCTCACCTAAATTATTAATAACAAGTGGGAATGAAGGTTGGAATAAGGAGTAAGATAACGATTGGAAAGATTGGAGAGATAGGGAGGATGGAAAGGATAAGTATGTCACTTCCCATGATCGTCTACAACCCAAAGAAATAGCTAGTCTAGAAGGAAACCGAACTGAGGAAATGCTGACAAGGATCGTCAACAAGGTTGAAGGATCAGGATAAGGTGACCATTGCTGAAGTTGATAGAACTTGGACAAAAATTGAAGGTCAGAAAGGTGAACAAAGGTGCCACTCGGTAATATGCCGAATGTATAATCGAGACTCAAACGAGCTCGCCTACTAATGTTTAAACACCTTAAACCTAAAGCAAGAGAAAGGTGAACTGAAGATCAGTTGGTGGTTCACATAATGTGATTGGTGAGCCCAACTAACTTAGCCCGATAAGTCACACATTGAATTTTGGGCTACATGTTGGGGAAATTATAAATAGCCCAAAGGAGAGGAAAAAAGTTTGTTTTTGGAGAAGTAAAATTTTCTGGAAGTGAGAAAGTTGTTAAAGAGAGAAATACTTTCATTATGTGAAGAGCACTTTTGTAGTTTTTGGATTTCTAAACTTTGCTCTTGAAATTTAAAACATGAAGTTGAAATCTAAGCGGGTATTGCTTGTAGTTGCTTAATTTCATGTTACCCATGACTGGTTTCATCCAAGGTATAATTTCTTTACACTTTGTGATGGGTAGCTTAAACCACAAAGTCTACGTGTGCAATTATGGGGTTGGGTGTTGATTTAATGTAGTGGGTATTATGTTATGCTCTTTTTTTTGTTGCTGTTCATACATGGATTTTGGCTAATTGGAATGGGGTTAAGTTATGGGTTAAGGTTGCAAACATAATTCCTAATTATGATCTCCGATTGATGTTTAAAAGAGATTGATTGGAGTGAGTAATTAGTTCGATACATGCAACTTAGGTTTGATATTTGTAATTTTCCTGAATATAGAGATTATGGGTCAGATCTATTTTCCCTATTTATGCATCGAAAGAGATACTAGCTTAAGGTATTTACTTCATTAGCATATAGTAGACCAGAAAGAGATACTATGAACTGATACTATAAGATCGAATGAAGATTAGTGTCACTAAAGATGACCAAACCTATCGATGAATGTTCGTCACTTTATAGCAACGTAATTACTCCTACGTGATATCGATATCCAATCTCTCACCCCTAGATTACTTGTTACTTATTTGAAATTTTAGTTTAATTGAGACCATTGAAAGCCAAAAACTTTTAGTAAATTTTGTGGAATCATCAATCCACTTGTTCTCAATACTACAAATAAATGAATTTAAATTACAAATTTCTTGATAAAATTATTCGCGCTATATCATTTTCTTTGGAATTCAACTCCGACTATTAGTTTGGTATTTTTATTGATGAAGACCGCTTACTCTTTGGATTGGTTTAAGAGAGTAGTTTGAACATTATAAAATATGGCACCGCTGCAGGGGAATGATGGTTGAGAATTTCATTTGAGAAATTAGTTTATAAATTTTCTTAGTTGTAGTGAAATTGTTACTTGGTGTTGCTGGTTGATAATTTGCAAGCTTACAAATATGAGTAACCAAGTTAGTTACAAAATACTTTCAAAATGAAAATATGGGTGATTTGAATGACATGCACATGAACATCATTCAAACCACGAAAGGCATCTTGTTACCTCTTAGAACTAGAAGGACAATTTTCATGTAACCGGAACAATGCTACAATTTATCCAACTAATAGGAGTGCTTGGGGTGTAACACCCCATATGCTTAAACAACCAAAATGAGATTTGTTTTCCAGAAGTTGAAGGTTCAACCCACGATTGCCACCCATGGACCGTAAGGCGACCCATGGTCTGTTCTTGTCGTCCATGGTTCACCACATGCAACCCCCTCCCAGAACCCATCCTCTGAAGTCGATCGATGGAATGACAAGAAAGATCGTGGATCAGTCCACAGACCGTCAATTAGTCCTTAGATCGAGAGCCTCAGGACCTCCCAGAACCTATTCTCTGAAGTTGATCGATGGATTGACAGGACGGATAGTTATTCAGTCCACAGACCGTTGACCAGTGCGTAGGTCGAGACCCTCAGCACCCCCCAGAACCCATCCTCTAAAGTTGATGGACGGACTGACTGGACGGATCGTGGATCCATCCATGGACCATCGATCAGTCCCGTCGGTGGCTTCAATAGATTTTAAGTCAGGAGTCGTTTGGTTTTTTCCTCATGCGTTGGACCCCTAAACTACGTCGTTTAACCCCTAAACTACGTAGTGTTGTGTAATCACTCGAAAATTGAAATAACTCGGAAGGAGCTAATAATTGTAATAGTAGTTTATGGAAGTAATGAAAATCTGGAAATTTTGATAAGATAGAATAAGTTGAGTTTTGGTCAAGTTCAAACGGCCATAACTCCTATCTTAGGGTGAGTTAGGTGTACTTCTAGATATGGTAGGAAATTTCTTGGAATAATCTTTCCAACGCCGTTGAGTTTGCACGATTCCGTGTTCGTATGACTGAGATATGCTCTTTGGAAGTACGGTTGTTCTTATAAGGAAAGTCCAATCCAGATTTTGGAAGGGTATTTTAGTCTTTTCCTCACCCAAATATTTTAATTCAGATTTTAGTCAGTTTAGAAAAGTTGAAGTTCACACTAGGGCATTGAGAAAAGAGAAAATAGGAGAAAGGAGAAGAGAAAATCAAAAATCGTCAAGAACGTTCGAGTATAGCTTGTGGATATCGTCAAGAGCTGATCCCTATGAGGTATGTGAGATCACATAGCATTGGGTTAGTTTATCCACGCGCTAATCATGATTCAATTCAACAAAGTTTATTAGATTCGAAAGTAAATCCCTTGAATTCTTAATGAAGTTCGTTTGAAACTTGTGGGTTGTGTTGTTGGAGTTTTCTTGAGATTGATTCATGTTTTTAGTTGTGTTTTCTGAGTAGAATCTGATGTATATTGAGGGTATAAATGGTTTTAAGTGTTTGGGGGAAAGAACAAATTGAGTTTAGAGGGTTAAAAGATGAAAAACGGAGAAGAAAAGTCGTCAAACACCAGGGGATAGGGGTAGGAGGTCGCGCCAGCCAGCGCCCTCTAAAAGGGTGTCTGAATCTTCACCCTTGGGGCGCCGCACTAGCCTGCGCACCCCAGACCTGTCCCTGAATGTTGAGGGCTGGTGCCCCGCACCTCTCAGAGCGCCAGGGTCGCCATTTCTCCCCATTCGTTCCCCATCTTTTCGTACTTGTTCCTTAACAATGTACGTATGTTTGTTAGTTTATTCCAACACACTTAGGTACATCTAAACATCATAAAATCATCCATAAACATGAGATCATGAACCTTGAATGCATACTTTAATTCAAGGAAAGTTAAGAGTCAAATCTAGAAGTTAAGAAACATGTCAATAAGAGAACTTTATAAGGTTTTCAAAAGTTTTTCACAAATGTTTTAATTTTATTTTAAGACTTAAGTTTTGAGTTAAGAAAAGAGTAAAGATTTGAGTTCATTACTCCAAAAGTTATAAGGGAATTGAGTATTCCCAAGAGTTTAAAATGTTTTCAAATTTGAACAAGAAAGGGAAACACCGATTTCCAAGAGATCTTTCAAGCTAAGTTTTGAGTAATTATCTCAAACCAAAGAAAGAAGTTTGTTTTAAAATCATATGAGCTAAGTATATTTTGAGAGTAGTATTGAGCAACGATATGGGAATGCGAGTTCATATTAACTCAAGTCTCCATAAACCATGTAGCCATCATAGGTAGTTAAGGATCATACTTTTTAGATGACTCCTTAAGATTCTTTTAGCATAGACTAGTGGATCCACTTAGTTAAGGCATTCTATATGATGGCAAAATATAGGACAGTTCTGGTAGCGTGGGCAAGACGCTGTATCACCACTTAGGCTCATAGTGGTGGTTGACGGTTAGAGAATCTCCCACAGAAACTATATTACTTTATTGGATGAGTAAAGTTGAGTTTTTTATTGAATTTTCTTTAACGAACTATGTTGTTTTCCACTGTTTTACAAGATTTATATATATTGCATGCGTTTAATTTCTTTATATTGAGTTAAGTTGTTCAGGAGTTGAGTAAAGCCTAGGTAAGTCTTCCTTCCAGATTCTTTTCAAGCTTAAGTGTATTTAACATTGTAACTCGCATACTCGTACATTCAATGTACTGATGCCAGTTGGCCTGCATCGTCTTATGATGCAGACACAGGTAACCAAGATCAGCATCCAGTTCCTCATTGATCCAATTGAGCACTTAGAGTCTGTGGGTGAGTCTCTTTCCATTTCGGAGGACTCTTTGTAATAATTTGCTTTCAGTATTTCATTGTTAGGATGATCGGGGGTCTTGTCCTGACATCCCTCTTTGTTTTAGACGCTTCATAGATAGTTAGTAGTTCAGTTGTCTTTACATTATCATTTCGTATGTTAAGACTTTTGTTGCCATTTTTGCCAAGTTGAATGCTGACTTTTTAACATTCCAAATTATTTTATTAAAGAATTGAGTAAGTGCATTTGATCATTGTAATAATGCTTAGAGTTTTCCACTGAGTAAGTAAGCCAGGTCAAGGGTTCTCTTAGGGCCAGCAATGGTTCTCAAGTGTCAGCCACGTCCGGGGTGTAGGAACGGGGGGCGACAAACTTGGTATCAGAGCGTAGAGTTCAAGATTCTTAGGGAGTCTATGAAGTCGTGTCTGTAGAGTCTTGGTTATCGGTGTAAAGCACGCCACATCTATAATTAGGAGGCTGCGATACTTAGGAAAATTATCTCACTTCTTTCACACTCATTTCGTGCGTTAGAGTTTGATCTCTAAAAAGTTTCCTTCTAATTTGTGCTTGCGCGTGATTTCAGATAATCATGCCTCCACTAAAAGCTATCATAGGTCGTCCTGCTAGGCATAATGTTGAGGAGCAAGGGGTACCCAATGAACATGAAGTGCAGCTACAATGAGAAGTTACCAATGATGAGTTTCGTGAGGCTATTCAAATGTTGAGCCAAGTTGTGACCAACCAAGCTGGGCAACAAATAGGAGCTAGACAAGAAGTGACTGATACTTCGAGGATCTGAGAGTTCTTGAGGATGAATCCTCCATGTTTTACGGGTTCAATCACTACAGATGATCCAGAGAGTTTTGTTAAGGAACTGAAGAAGGTATTTGAGGTTATGCATGCTGCCGATACTAAGCGAGTTGAACTAGTTGTATATATATCAACTGAAGAATATTTCTAGGACTTGGTTTGACTAATGGAAAGAGGGTAGAGCAGAGGATGCACCACCTACGAGTTGGGCATATTTTGAGGAGGCCTTCTTGGGGCGTTTCTTCCCCCGAGAACTGAAAGAGACTAAGGTACGAGAATTTCTTACTCTTAAGAAGGATTACTTGAGTGTTTATAATTATGGGTTGAAGTTCATCAAGCTATCCCGTTATGCTTCAGAGATGGTTGGGGATATGAGGAGTAGAATGAGTCTGTTTGTTGCTGGGTTGTCCCGTCTATCAAGCAAGGAGGGCAGAGCAGCGATGCTAATTGGGGACATGTATATATAAAGGTTGATGGTCTATGTGCAGCAGGTTGAAGAAGAGAAGTTGAGGGATAGGGAGGAATTCAAAAATAGGAAGGCAAAGACAGGGAATGAGTCCGGGCAGCAGAAAATTAATGCGAACCGTTCATCCTTTCAGCAAAAGCAAAAGGGACCTGCTCTATCATCTGCTAGTGCACCTGCACCCAGAAACAAAGGTGAGTATATTGGTCAGAATTCACAGAACTTCAGAGCTAAACCTGCACAATCTCAAGGTAGTGTGGCACAAAGAGGTAATTGGGCTCCTGCATGTGCTAGGTGTGGTGGTACCCACCCAGGTAAGTGTCGTGATGGCCAGTCAGGTTGTTTCAAATGTGGACAAGAGGGTCACTTCATGAAAGAATCCTCTAAGAACATGCAAGGTAGTGGAAATCAGGGCAATAGAGCCCAATCTTCATCAGTTGCTCCACTAGACAGGGCAGCACCTAAAGGAGCTATTTCTGGTATTGGCGAAGGAGAAAACCGCCTCTATGCGATCACTAGTCGTCATGAGCAAGAGAATTCTCCAGATGTAGTCACTGGTATGATGAAAGTCTTCAATTTTGATGTTTATTCTTTGCTAGACCCAGGAGCAAGTTTATCTTTTCTAACCCCTTATGTTGCAAATAAGTTTGATGTTATTCCTGAGAAACTCTGTGAACTCTTTTGTGTTTCTACACCTGTTGGGAAATCTATTCTAGCTGAGCGAGTATATCGTGATTGTGTCATTTCCATCAATCACAAGACATCATGGATGATTTAATTGAGTTAGACATGGTAGATTTTGATGTCATTCTAGGTATGGACTGACTTCATGCCTGTTCTGCATTAATAGATTGTAGAACTCGAGTTGTCAAGTTTCAAATTCCTAATGAGTCAGTCTTAGAGTGGAAAAGTAGTTCAACAGTGCCTAAGGGTTGTTTTATTTCTTACCTTAAGGCAAGAAAGTTAGTTTCCAAGGGGTGTGTTTTCACTTAGTCCGAGTTAATGACTCTAGTGTTAAGTACCTCCTATTTAGTCAATTCTTATGGTAAAAGAGTTTCCAGAAGTATTTCCAAATGATCTACCCGGAGTCCCTCCCGAGAGAGAAATAGACTTCGATATAGAAATTCTTCCAGATACTCATCCTATCTCTATTCTTCCATATAGAATGGCACTAGAAGAGTTGAAAGAGCTTAAAGAACAGTTGAAAGATCTCCTTGATAAGGGTTTCATTCGACCAAGTGTCTCACCTTGGGGCGCTCCGGTCTTATTTGTGAGAAAGAAAGATGGTTCCCTTAGGATGTGTATAGATTATCGCCAATTGAACAAGGTTACCATCAAAAATAAGTATCCTCTTACGAGAATTGATGGTCTTTTTTATCAGCTTCAGGGTGCTTCTTGTTTATTTGAAAATAGACATCAGATCTGGCTACCATCAGTTGTAAGTAAGGGAATGTGATATTCCAAAGATAGAATTCAGGACCTGTTATGGTCATTATGAGGTTTTGGTCATGTCGTTCGGTTTGACTAATGCACCTGCAGCTTTCATAGACCTTATGAATAGAGTTTTCAAACTTTATTTAGATATGTTTGTTATCGTCTTCATTGATGACATACTAATCTATTCAAGGAATGAAGAAGATCATGCTAGCCATCTCAGAATAGTTCTTCAGACTTTGAAAGATAAGGAATTATATGCTAAGTTCTCTAAATGTGAGTTTTGGCTTGAGTCTATTGCGTTCTTGGGCTACATAATTTCCATTGATGGAATTAGAGTTGATACCCAAAAGATAGAGGTTGTGAAGAATTTACCTAGGCCCACATCTCCAACTGATATTAGGAGTTTCTTGGGTTTGGCTGGCTATTATAGAAGGTTAGTAGAGGGGTTCTCATCTATTTCACCCCCTTTGACCAAGTTGACTCAGAAGACAGTGAAGTTTCAATGATCTGAAGCTTGTGAGAAAAACTTTAAGGAATTGAAAAAGAGGTTGACTACTACCCTAGTATTGATCGTACCAGAAGGTAATCAAGGTTTTGTGGTGTACTGTGATGTATCTAGAGTTGGTTTGAGTTGCGTGTTAATGCAGAATGGCAAGGTTATAGCTTATGCCTCCAGACAGTTGAAAGTTCATGAGAAAAACTACCAAACCCATGATTTAGAATTAGTTGTTGTAGTATTTGCGTTGAAAATATGGCGCCATTATCTTTATGGTGTTCATGTGGATGTGTTCACCGATTACGAGAGCCTTCAATATGTGTTCAGTTAGAAAGAGCTTAATCTCAGACAAAGGAGGTGGTTAGAATTATTAAAGGATTGCGAAATGGGTATTCTTTACCACCCAGCTAAGGCTAATGTTGTTGCTGATGCTTTAAGCAGGTTGACTATGGGTAGTACCGCCCATGTTGAGGAAGAAAAGAGAGAGTTAGCGAAAGATGTGCATAGACTTGCACGCTTAGGAGTCCGACTGATGGATTCCACAGAAGGAGGAGCAGTGGTGAAGAATGGGGTTGAATCATCATTAGTGTCAAAGATCCTATTTTTCTTGGATTAAAGGCAAATGTTCATAAGCAAAAAGTATTAGCTTTTGAACAAGGGGGAGATGGCGTATTGAGATATCAAGATAGATTGTGTGTACCAATGGTGGATGGAATCCAAGAGAGGATCATGGAAGAAGCTCATAGCTCCAAATACTCCATTCATCCGGTTTTCACGAAGATGTATCGCGATTTGAGAGAAGTCTATTGGTGGAGTAGCATGAAGAAAAGCATTGCATAATTTGTTGCCAAGTATCCAAATTGCCAACAAGTTAAAGTAGAGAATCAAAGGCCCAGTGGTTTGGCTAAGATTATAGAACTTCCGGAATGGAAGTGGGAGAGGATTAATATGAATTTCATCACAGGTTTACCAAGGTCTCGCAAGCAGTATGATTCTATTTGGGTGATTGTCGACAGAATGAAAAAATCAACCCATTTTTTGCCGGTAAATACTACCCATTCAGTAGAAGATTATGCTAAATTGTATCTTCAAGAGGTGGTAAGACTTTATGGGGTTCTGGTCTCCATTATTTCAGACAGAGGTACACAATTTACCGTACAATTTTGGAAGTTATTCCAAAAAGGTTTGGGTTCAAAGGTGAACTCAAGTACCTCCTTTCATCCTCAGACAGATGGCAAGTAGAGCACACTATTCATGCCTTAAAGGATATGTTGAGGGCTTGTGTGATTGACTTCAAAGGTAATTGGAATGATCACCTACCTTTCATCGAATTTGCTTACAACAATAGTTACCACTCAAGCATCCAAATGACTCCTTATGAAGCTCTTTATGGAAGAAGATGTAAATCTCCTATTGGATGATTTGAAGTTGGTGAAGCAGGGTTGATATGACCAGATTTAGTTCATCAAGCCATGAAGAAGGTTAAAGTGATTCAAGAGAGGTTGAAAACGGTACAGAGTCGTCAAAAATTCTACACTGATATTAGGAGAAGGGAGTTAGAGTTTGAAGTAGATGATTGGGTGTATTTAAAGGTTTCACCCATGAAGGGCGTTATGAGATTCGGTAAGAAGGGGAAGCATAGCCCTCGGTATATTGGACTTTATCGAATAGCCAAGATAATTGGCAATGTAGCTTATGAGTTGGAGCTACCACAAGAGTTAGTAGTGGTTCATCCGGTGTTTCACATCTCCATGTTGAAGAAGTGCATGGGCGATCCTTCACTAATCATACCAACTGAAGATATTGGGATCAAGGATAGCCTATCATATGAAGAGATTTCGGTTCAGATTCTAGATCACCAAGTTTGCAAGTTGAGAACAAAAGAGGTAGCATCAGTCAAAGTCCTTTGGAGGAACTAATTTGTTGGGGAAGCTACTTGGGAAGTTTGAGGAGGATATGAAGAAGAGATATCCACATATCTTTGAATCCGGAGATTCTAAATTAAGGTACTAATCCTTTCTTGGTATTTATTTCTAAGTTGGCCTATTGTGTTGCATTTGCTTGTTGGGTGATTGAACTGAATGATTGATGTTACACCTTTAGCCTAGTAAGAGTAATCTCATTTGAGGAGGAATGTTCCCAAGTGAGAGATATTGTAACATCTCACAAATTGAAATAACTCTGAAGGAGGTAATAATTGGAAATAGTCGTTTATGGAAATAATGATAATCTGGAAATTTTGTTAAGATAGAATAAGTTGAGTTTTGGTCAACTTCAAACGGCCATAAATCCTAGCTTAGGATGAGTTAGGTGTACTTGTAGATATGGTAGGAAAGCTCTTGGAATAATCTTTCCAACGTCGCCGAGTTTGTATGAGTGAGATATGCCCTTTTAAAGTTAGGTTGTTCGAATAAGGAAGGTACAATTCAGATATTGGAAAGGTATTTTAGTCTTTTCCTTACCCAAATATTTTAATTCATTTTTAGGAGTTTAATTGGGCTAAAGTCAGAATTTAGTAAGTTTAGAAAAGTTGAAGTTCACACTAGGGGTTGGAGAAAAGAGAAAAAAGGAGAAAGGAGAAGAGAAAATCAAGAATCGTCAAGAACGTTCTAGCTTATCTTGTGGATTTCGTCAAGGGGTGATCCCTACGAGGTATGTGTGATCACATATCATTGGGTTAGTTCACCCACGCGCCAATCATGATTCAATTCAGCAAAGTTTATTATATTCGAAAGTAAATCCATTGAATTCTTGATGAAGTTCGTTTAAATCCTTGTGGGTTGTGTTGTTGGAGTTTTCTTGAGATTGATTCATGTTTTTAGTTGTATTTTTCGAGGGTTTAGAGATTAAAAAAGGAAAAGAAAAGTCGTCAAACACCTGGGGATATGGGTGGGGGGTCGTGCCAGCCAGCGTCCACCAAAAGGGTCTTTGAATCATCACCCTTTGGGTGCAGCTCCAGCCAGCGCGCCCTGGACCACTCCCTGAATGTTTAGGGCTGGCTCCCCGCGCTTCTTAGAGCGCCAAGGACGCCAGTTCTCCCCATTCCTTCCCCATCTTTTTGTACTTGTTCCTTAGCAATGTACCTATGTTTCTTAGTTTATTCCAACACTCTTAGGTACATATAAACATCATCAAATCATCCATAAACATGAGATTATGAACCTTGAATCCATACTTCAATCTAGGGAAAGTTAAGAGTCAAGTCTAGAAGTTAAGAAGCAAGTCAAATAGAAGTTTATAAAGTTTTCAAAAGTCTTTCACAAACGTTTTAGCTTTGTTTTAAGACTTAAGTTTTGAGTTAAGCAAATATTAAAGATTTGAGTTCATTTCTCTGAAAGTTATAAGGGAACTAAGTATTCCCAAGAGTTTAAAATGTTTTCACATTTGAACAAGAAAGGGAAACACCGATTTCCAAGAGAGCTTTTAAGCTAAGTTTTGAGTAATTATCTCAAACTAAAGAAAGAAGTTTGTTTTAAAAACATATGAGCAAGTATATTTTGGGAGTAGTGTTGAGCACCGATATGGGGATGCGAGTTCATATTAACTCAAGTTTCCATAAACCATGTAGCCATCATAGGTAGTAAATGATCATATTTTTTAGATGACTCCTTAAGATGCTTTTAGCATAGACTAGTAGATCTACTTAGTTAAGGCGTTCTATATGACGACAAAGTATAGGACAATTCTGGTAGCGTGGGCAAGACGCTGTATCACCACTTAGGCTCATAGTGGTGGTTGTTGGTTATAGAATCTCCCACAGAAACTATATTAATTTATTACATGAGTAAAGTTGAGTTTGTTATTGCGTTTTCTTTAACGAACTAAGTTGTTTTCCACTGTTTTACAAGATTTATATATATATTGCATGTGTTTTATTGCTTTATATTGAGTTAAGTTGTGCATGAGTTGAGTAAAGCCAAGGTAAGTGCTCCTTCTAGATTCTTTTCAAGCTTAAGTGTGTTTAGCATTCCAACTCGCATACTCGTACATTCAATGTACTGATGCCAGTTGGCATGCATCATCTTATGATGCATCCAATGTCTCGTTGATCTAGTTGAACACTAAGAGTCTGTTGGTGAACCTCTTTGAATTTTGAAGGACTCGTTTTTATCATTTGCTTTCAATATTTCATTGTTAGAATGATCTGGGCTCTTGTCCCAACATCCCTCTTTGTTTTAGAGGCTTCATAGACAGTTAGTAGTTCAATTGTCTTTACATTATCATTTCATATGTTAAGACTTGAGTTGCCATTTTGGCCAAGTTGAATGTTGACTTTTAAACATTCTAAGTTATTTTATTAAACAATTGAGTAAGTACATTTGATCATTGTAATAATGCTGAGAGTCTTCCGCTGAGTAAGTAAGCAATGCCAAGGGTTCTCTTAGGGCCAACAATGGTTCTCAAGTGCTAGCCATGTCTGGGATGTAGGCTCGGGGAGTGACATTTTGGTCAGTTTTAGCCTAGTAAACTACTCAGAATCTAACCTAAGCAATTATTCACCAAATATTCATCAATCTTAGAGCAAAAATAAAAGAAGAAGTTGAGCTGCCCTAGTTCAAGAATGCAACGAGTTTTCATTTGCTCCAGCCCGAAATTGAAAGATTTCTCCTTGCATTTCGTCATCAAGTATGTGAGATTTCACTAGTGGGTTCCTTTCACTCATTAGGTCACTAGAATTCAGTCAGATTCTTGATTTCGTGCATATTATCTAGACCTAGGGTTTCTAGAAATTTCAGCGATTATTATGAATTAGTCACTTGATGTTCCTAATCAGATTATTATGATATTAGTATTGTTTTGCGTAGATTCATCCATTAATTCAGAACCCTAGCTATGTAGTTCTTTTAGTTCATGAATTACACATGCTAGGTCAGTTATCTCAGTTATACATGCCTCTGATTTGAATGCCTCATTATCAGTACATTAATGTTGCGTTTTCGGCTAGCATGTCAGTATTTTGAGCTATCCAGTATTACAAAAATTCATATCATAAATTGTTAATTTCATCATCAATTGGGAGTAGCTTAATACCGAGTGGACTAGGGTCAGTCACCCTCAAGTCGTAGAACTACTTTCCCCGTAGGTTTTAAGTCACCTCTGTGGGCATTAATTTAGTGATCACGTCAGTCATGCCTTCATACCTCTGGCAGGGTATATTGGCTCCTCTCGATGGGGCGTATACATTGGCCTCCACATTTAGCTCATGTGGTTTTATGTACGTTATTAGTAGCTCCCTTCCGGTCAGATTCTAGTGCACTGACCAAGTTATAAGTTATAGTCAAATTTCAGTCTCAGCATGTTATAAACTTATTGATTGCATCTAGTTAGTTCATGTTTAGTATTCTCGGTATAGTATCTTGCTTATATTTTATCATTGCTCTGATATATGGTTTGGTTCAGTTATGTTTATTGTTCAGCTCTATCTTATCCTGCATGATCAATACCTTTCAGCTCCATTTAGTGATTCACTGAATGCACTCAGTGATGTTTATCTTGACCACCAAACATGTTTGGAATAAAAAGGCAGGGTATTTTTATTTTCAAAAAGAAAAGCCTTTTCTATCTTTAAGGTTCTTTTCTTCCCTAAGTATACAAAGTCATATTGTAGTTTGTGAGTGCCTCTTTGGTATGTTTTACGAGTACTAGTAGTGTGTTATCTGGCTTTATCTGGCATACTTTTTCAACCCAAACCATAATCTCCCTCATTTTCTTCTGTCTGCTTCTCTTTGAGGTTGGTGTTTGATTTCTATTTAAATATTTGAGGTTAAAATTGTGCTTTTCTAAATGGTCTATAGTTCATTTAATTCATGAAGTTAGTTGATTTTATTGGGTAGTGCAATATTGTCGGTATTGAGATGTGCCCATAAGTTAGATATTAAAATGTTGCTTACATTGCAAAAATTAATTATGTTAGTTGATTGTTGAAATTGTGTCTTGATATTTGATAGGTGTTGGTTGAATTTTGTATTTGTGAAGTTAGATTATCCAATATTGATTTGATTGCATGATTTTGCGCAATGATAGATAGAGTAACTATATCCTTAAGGGAAAATCATCGATTTGAGCAATACTTTGTGATATTTTGGGGAAATATTGAGTACCCATAGGTAGAAAAAGATGTGGGTAGAGTGTAAAGTTAATTGGGAACTAGGTATTATTGCGTATTGTGATTAAAGTAAAAAAATAGGCATTGGGCTGCAGATTGCCTATTTGGTGAACATGGATTAGCTCGCCAAGGCGATTAAGAGAATCGCTGAATAAGACCTAGATTGCCTTCTTTTATTGAATATGTGACCTTGCCATTATTCCACTTGGCGGGATTTTCTTAGTCCGTTGAAACCCATTCGACATATCACCGATTTGGAGTGGACATCACTGTAACGACCCTAAAAATGAACTAGTGAAACTAGAGCCTAACGTGTGTGCGTTTGTGTTCGCCATGAGTTTTGATGTAGTTTAATGTTGTCTCGAGCCATAGTTGAGGTGTTTAGGGGTTAGACGTCAAGGTACGACTCCCCAAGGACCACCCTAAGGGTCCTTGATGAGGACCCTAAGTCTAAACCCCAAGACCCCAAGGAAACAATCAAGTTGGCCTTGGATGACCTACAGAAGGGGTCCACACCTCGTGGATGGCCTCCGTAGGTCAACCCCCTCCAAACCATGCCACAACCCCAGAACACAGACCAACAACACGGTCCGTGAATGGACTCATGGTCCGTGAGTCTAGGGCGTGAATGGCCATTGTGTTGCTGTGAAGTGACACGACCAACTTAGGGGTGAGTTGGTAAATTCACCCCAAGTCCCAATTAGTATGTGGATGGTTATTTTAAGTGTTTTAAAATAGTAATATCCTATTTTAGAATTTATTCTTCAAATTTCCCTAAAATAAAACCCTTCTCTCCCAAAAAGTTCTCTCTAGAACTCCATTGGAGATCAAGGTCAAGTTCAAGCTAGGGTTGGGGATTTCAAGGTGTTTCTATTTCAATTTTGTGCGAATCTTCAAGTATAAGATATGGTGATCCTTCATCTAGGGTTATTCTTCACCCAAGAGTCAATTTAAAAGATGTTTTCAAGGTTTTCAAGTTTCACCAAAAACCTAGATTTCACTCAATCTCATAGGTTCTTGCATCAAACGTTTTCAATTGATAAACTATGATTAGATTGATATTTAATTGATGATTTTAAGATGAATAACTCTATGAACCCATGATTTCTCTAATTTCCTAAATTTGGCCTTATGAAGTGAGTTTGTTGATTATGAATGAATGATGATGGATTTATGTGTAGATGGATTTAGATTATTGATTTGTATCATTATATATGTCTAATTATGGTGAATTGTTGGTGAATTGAGGGTTTGAGATCATAGCCTTGAAAGGGCAAAGTTTGACCTAATTTCATGTTAATGTAGAACTGAGCTTGAATAGTTGATCCACTTGAAAGGTGGAGGTGTTTACTTACTATGTACATTGTGATCATGGCCTTGAAGACATAGTTTGATGAATTGAAGTATTATCACGTTAATGTGTATGTTTTTCTACAATGTGAAGGATGAACATGTATTCAATGTATTTGTGTTAGTATTGTAAGGCTATTTCTCAATTTGACACTCATAAGTGATAATGATGAATGTGAGGGGTTTCGATATTGTAGTTGTTACATCTAGAATTGGTAGGCTTATGCATCCCTTTCTAGAATAATGAATGTGTCTTGACTTGATGAATATGAATCGATAGGCTATGACATTCCTTTCATATATGAGTGATGAATGTGTCTTGACTTAATAGCTATAAATTGATAAGCTTTATGCATTCTTTTCATAAATGATCTAATGTAATAAAGACTCTAGAATCGATAGGCTAGTGTCATTCCTTTGTTAATGAGTCAATGTACCATGAATCGATAGGCTAGTGGCATTCCTTTCATGAGTATAAGAATTTAATGAGGGACCATGAATCGATAGGCTTATAGCATTCCTATCATATGGACCCTAGAGCTATCCTTGAATGTACCATGGATCGATAGGCTTATAGCATTTCTTCCTTGGTAGTGATGTATCATAGGCCTATGGCATTCCTCCCTAATACACTAATGTGATGTGAATGAAATAATCTATGGGAATGTAGGTTAAGCACCGAATGGATATGGTTAGATGGAAACTCTCCCAATGTTAGGCTAGAGTTCCAATGAACATCTTCCTATCCCATAACTATGTGCCCATATAAGATATTAGCCAGCGTATTTCATCCAAGCTAACGATTCATCCGAGCTAATGTTATCGTTCAACCTTAGGTAATCGAAACACCTTTTTACGGTGTGGGGCTATATGACACTGGATTACTTGTCTAGCTTGTATTGTGTATGTAGGTTAAACGCTTATTCCCATCATGTGAGATGTGAACTCTAGTTACTTGATAGGTACTACAAAGTGTAGGTGGTAGTATGCGATGCTATCTATACATTGCATGAGTAGGCTTTGAAGGTGCTTTAGTGAGTTCTCTAAGTCTTAATGACTAATGTTTGAAAGTCCTCTAAATGCATGAATGCGTCCTAAATGAACTTAATGAAGAATGTTGGCTTTGATACTTAGATGTACAGATGAATGCTATACTCGGATTGTATAATGAGATTACTTCCTTGTCATGTATATTGTATATGAATGTGCCTTGTCTATGGTGACTTCAAAGGAGTAATTAGTGTGAGTAGTAGTATTGGATGCTACTTGCACATTGCACAAGTATGACTCAGAGTTGTGTTATATGTTGGTCTTAATGTAATTTTTGTGTCTCTGAAATGTCTTGTTGTATAATGGTGTAAACGATGAATGGAAGTTCACTTTTGGTGACCTTAAAGTGGTGCCTTAGTATGGGTGGTGGTATTGGATGCTATCCATACGTTGTACATGGTGTAGCTTGAGGGTTACTTGAGGTGGAGGCTAAAGGTAAAGGTAAAGAGTTATATGTGATTTGGCTCGAATGTGAATTATGTGACTTTGTATGTTGGTTGTGACTTATATTATACCTCTTATATCAATGTTCATGAAGTTTTACAAAAATGGCATAAAACATGACTTTCAACAAAATGTAACTTTTTAGCATGTTTTTGCCTAGTCATCATACTTAGTACATTTTTGTGTGCTAACCCATATTTTCTTGTTTTTACTACAAGTGTAGGTTCCAGCAAGTGATTGCATTCTCTATTGAAGCTTGGGATTAGAGTTCTCTCAAGACCTTTTTGGTATGTCCTCATATGTCAAGGACAAAGACTTTTATTATTTCTAGTTCTTTCTTATTTTGAGACTATTATTAAGATTCGACTGTAAAGGGAAGGTCACCCTATATTGTTAACAGTTTGACTAAGATGGTCATGTGAGACTTAGTCTTTCGCTGTGTCTTCGAAAGATTTTCTATGAGTATTGAATGTTTTGAATAGTATCGTTTTGAATAAAAAGTTTTAATTTCGCACTATTTCTCTTATCTATGCAATGAATGAGTTAAAAGGCTTGTGTTAGACACCTTCGGGGTCGAGTACGACGTGTTACGACTAGGGGGTGGTCTCGGGTTGTGACAATCACCCTTTATGCCCATAATTTTTAATTTTGGACTTTAAGTTATGGCATTCTTTTCTTAGCATGCCGAAATCGATTCGACGAATCACCGAGTTTTAGTTGACTCCATCTATTATGCCTGATTTCTTTGAAATTGTGTATTGTCTATTTTGTCCAGCTCACCTAAGCTGGCCTAACCTGTTAGGTAGACCGCCTTCCCATTAAGCGAGCCTCAAAACATTTTTTTAATATGCTTTCATTTGATTTTGATTTCAACTATCCTTCATCGATTCAATGTCTAAATAAATGTGCTTTGTAGTTTATGGCTAGATATCAGGGTAAATAGGTTGTAACATTGGATACAGAATCAAGGGACTCCTCTCCTCATCCTCCTCCTCATTTGTAAAGGAAAATGATCATAACTATCAACGAGCCATCTAAGGCTCCTCGCCCACAAACAACCACTCCACTCTTCTCTACACATGGATGTGAGGAACCTAAAATAATAGTTGAAAGAAAAAGAACGGACATCAGGTCAAACTGGTGCAACCCTTTCTACTCAGGCACCTGTTTCCAGAGTTCTCTTGATAACTGCTCTAAGATCTCTTAATAGGCTCAAGGGTGTTGGAGAGTGTACAATTCTTGAGGAGAGATGGCTCTCCATATATGGTGCATGAGTGACTACCCTGTGATCTGGGACACAGTTTAGTTTGACAAATTTGAGGGGTACACAAAGCCTCATAATCCATATGCCCTATTGTGGGTTCGATAATTTTACACTACCTACAAGCCTTACCAAAAAGAGAAAGTGCATAATTTGAAATCCCTTGGATGAAGTTGAGGTCTGTGGTAAGAAGTTACAATAAAAAACACATGCAATTATCACGACCCTAGGTAGTCCATCAAATTAGGCTGTCGTGTTCACAATATGTATGCACCATGACCTTGACTATTTAACAGGTTTGTTTGTACACTTATATCCGACATTTCTCCATCTTAAATAGATGACGGTATGATAATAAAGAATAAGGATTTGAATGATGGGGCCCGATATTATTTCAACTTCAGTAGTAGTAATATCATCCCTTCACATAATAAATCAATCTTTGTGCATCCCAAGGCAGTGTTAGTTGGTACAACAATTGACATGCATCAAATTAATGTGGGTTGATTATTATTGATGAGATGCTATTGACAGCTAGGCAAGAACAAACGTCACATCCTTTTCTGGTCTTGATCACACAACTGCCTCAAGACACTAGAGTTCCCTTTCGAGGGAAAACTGATGTGTGGATCACACCGGACTCCTCCAATGACATCCAGAGGATTAAGGATAATTATGTATGGGACGACGTGGGTCCGATAAAGCCACCACCAGAAGACACTACATCCATGCTTGATCCTGCCACACTTGCTTCTAAGGCCACACCATCCACTCCTTCTGTGAAGTAGTTAGGTATACCCTAGCCTTCATCTGTACCTTTTACTTCCACTTCCACTGCTTCTACTGCACCTGCCCCCACACCTATCTCCTGTCCCCCTTGACCTATGCCATGATTTATCAACCTTGCAATCTTGCTCGATTTGTAAATATTAGAGTTGCAAAGTTGAGGCTGATTTGCCTAAGATGCTTGATAAGGATATTGAGTGATTTTTAGCTCCAGTAAGAGTTAGATTGACTTAGTGTGAGGTTTTGATTAACTCTACTGGTGTGAGGTTTGATAACCTTACCGTTAGGTTAGATGCTCGACAAAAGGTTGAGGGTAGTGTGATTATGCTATATTATATGGAGGTGAGATTAATACCGTGAGAGAAGATGTTGTCCATCTGCGGTAAAAAAAAATGCTTTGGGGCGACATTCCGCTACATGATGTGCCCCTGACTTTGCCTACCAATGAGCCTTCTCAGAGTGTACAGCCAAGTGGAGATGATGTTTCGAGAGTTGATATTGTAACTATTGATGATTCTGATGTTGAGAGAGAGAGGATGATAAGGCCGATGATATTTTGGCCTAAGAGCCTAACAAGGATGAGTTGAGAAGAGAGGAGGATGAGCTAAGGATTTTTGTGACATTGATAGAGTTGAAGGATATAGAGGAGACGATTGTCTATGTGGCATTAGGGAGGTCTCTTGAAGAATCCTCCGTAGTGGGCACCTGTGGGGTCTTTTCAGACTCCATCATTCCACCTAATGTTGTGTCATGCACTAATGCCTCCAATGCGCCTACATTGCTGCCTCCTCTAATCATATTATTGGGCACTGATGCCCTAGCTGATAGCATTCCTCTCGAGATTCCTAATGAGAGCACTCCACATGCATAGCCGGTTAAGGGGACTTTTAACTTTTGCTCCCGTACACTTTTATTTTTGCATTAAGGACACTACTGTTAATATTTTGGTGGGGTGAGGGCACTTGTTCCGATATTCCCATTTTTATTGTATTTTTTATTTTTCAATTGTTAGATAATGTAGTATTTTGTTTCGTTATTATTAAAGTGTTTTGATTGGTTTATCTCATTTGGTCTCTTATTTTTCTCTCCAATTTTCAATTACCCCATGAGTTTTGGAGATCGTAAAATTCTTGAGTTTTCATTGATAATAATTCTAGGATCGTTTGTGTTCAATATCGATGTCTTGCATTGTACTCATGATCAACATGGTGTATAGTGTTTGCGTTGAAAGAAAGAAATCATTGTGATTGCATTTTTGAGCTATCTTTTTGAATCTTGTGATGACTAGCTGCATTTTCATGTGAGCCTTGCAATGAACATAGCACGTAAGCTTTTCCTCTTTTCGGGTTGTGCTAAATGATTTCGTTTGATGTGCCATGTTTAGTAAATCATTTTTTACTTGGAAACTTGTTTGTGGAATCCTAGAATTTTCTTTGTTAGTCTAGTTGTTTACCTTTGGTAAGTGCAAGGAATGATCTTGGAGAGAAATTTTAAGAGGGAACCCAAATTTTCATATATCTATGTGACTACCGTGTGAGGGTGTGCATCCTTTTTTGCACCATTTGAGCCTAAACCATTTGTTGACTACCATATTGAAACCCTTTGAGCAAAATAGCTCCTAACTTCTCACGCAAAAAATCTTTTTGGAAGCATTGATATGTTTGAATCGCCAAGTTAGGCCAAAATCCTAAGTTGGGGGTGTGTAAAGGAAGAAGGAAGAAAAGCCAAGTGAAAGGCAAATAAAGATAAAATGAGACTCAACTTAGAAGTGTTACAAATAGAAGGAATCGCTCCTTACAATAAAAAAGAAGAAGCAGAGGTATTGTGATGAACAACCTTCGAAAAATTGAAATGAAAAAGAAAATTGGTGGAATAAAAAGGGGTTCCCAATAATGTGATTGATAAATCGATGCTTAAGTTCTCAAATGAAACATAATGAAAAAATCTTGAGAAGTGGTGAAGATGATTGTAATAATGATCGAAAAGGTGAAGTCACTAAGCCAAATTAAGCATACCTTAATCTTCAACCCACCCTTTAGATCTTGCATGAAATAGGTTGTGTGATGACTGGAAAATATGAGCAAACCTATGGGATAAAGCTTGCATGTATTTCTCTTTTGGGAGAGTAAGAGTTTTATTGATTCTTTACTTCTTTATTGATTTGCTTTATGAGAGCATGGAATCATTCTTAATGTGAGGGCAATTGAATACATTTGTTGAAATATGATCTTGCATTAGATTAGAGGCTATATTGAGCTTAAGCTTGGTTTCTTACCGGCTAGTAATCATTTGAAGCTTCTTGATTATGATTGAGTGTATCATGTTATTTGGAGCAGTCTTTTAATGGAACTTGCATGTTAGCTTGATGAGTCATGAATTTTGACTCATTTAGGGCTCATTATCCAATGAAATAGTGTCCTCAATGCCTATTTTGTGGTCATAACTGATGTTAATGTGTTTATATGAAGCAAAGAAGGCTTAAGAACAAGGCAAGGGCATTACAATGCAAAAAAGGAGCAAAAACGTTAGAAAAGTTAAAGAAAAGAGAAGCCGGAGCTCACAAAAGCCACTCGGCGACTCACCGAGTGAGAGTACGACTCGCCTAATCTTCCAGTGAAGTGCCCACGGATCAAGCAAACTTGGCGAGTAAAAGAACATTTCAGCTTTGTGTCGAATGGAATGACGACAACGATCCAGCTCGTCAAGTTTTCCCGAACAAGTTGATGCAAAAGTCAAGATAAAAGGCAAAAAGATGTGCACTTCGGCTAATCGCTGAGTCGTTCGGTGATCCTGAATAATGGCACCGATTTTACTTCGTGCAAAGATTTATGGAATGTTTTTGGAAACATATAAATTGAATTTTGAAAAGAAAAGAGGGAGATCCCAAATAATGTTATCCCAGTTTTGAGAGCTTTTACATAGTTTTACATTGTTAAACATTCTTGGAGAGGATTTGGATCTTATATTTGAAGATTTAGGATTTTATTCTCAATTTTTGCATTGGGCATTAGAGATTGTTGACAATTTTGATGGATTATCTTTTTGATGATGATTTCTTGCTTTTTGCTTTGGTTGGCTAAAACCCCTTCCCTTAGGGGTGTGATCATTTAATGGAATAGATAAATTAGCTTGTGGGTATTGTTAATTTTTAAACTTAATGTTATTTTGAAATGAGTTCAATTGTTTATTCGTATTTTAATTGTTGACTGAAGTTGCAAATTTAGTTCTAGTTTAGCTCTGTATGCTTCCTCGAGAAAAATTTATATAGCAGAATGAATGATTGATAATTGAATTGATTTGAATCTTTCCAACCCAGCTTGAGAAAGTGAGTTTAGTTATTGAATTGGGTTATTTCATTTTGTTTACCTTGTTCAGGTTCAAAGAACTTACTCGAAACATTATAGCTGATCGAGAGATAACTTTTATATTCAAAACCTATCATACCCATTGAGATTCAACATCTTAAAGTAATTAATTATTACCCATTTAGCGAAATTAGTATTTGATTGCTCACGATCCTAAGTCCTCTATCTAATCGTTCGAATCTCGTGTTAGTCACTTTTGTTAGAACATGACTACTAAAATTCCCCCTCTTGATATTGATAACTAAAACTTCGTGATTTATTTTGATGTTGTGTATCTATTTTACTCTAAAAAATATTAGAACAAATTTTCACTTCATACTTAAATTATTTACTATATCACTCCCTATGGGATCGACCCCGACTCATCATTGGGTTTATACTTGTTAGTGACCACCTACATTTTGAATCAGAAGAAGTGTATTTGAGCGTTATAAAAAATAGCGCCATTGCTGGGGAGTGGTGTTTAGAACTCTTTTATTAAAGTGTTTTAGTGCACTAATTTTGTCATAGTAGAATTTTCTTATTTGTGTTTCTTTGTTGATTGCTCTAAAAAGGTGAAGAGATGAGTGTGAATGGGAGTAATTCAAGTAAACTTGGGAACAATGATTACATCGAAAACTTACATGTTGTCAATGTGGATCAATTGGGAAGTGCTAGTGCTATTTTATTGCCTCTAACTGAGGGCGATGCAGTTTTTCATGTGACCACTACTATATTGCAGGTGTTGCTAATGACATGTCTCTTTAGGGTACTTGCTCATGAGGACCCTCATGATCACATCCATAATTTCCTTCAAGAACGTAACTCAAGAGTCAGTCCAACTCCATTTGTATCCTTTTTCTCAAATAGAGGAAGTAACAAAGTGGTTGACCGAACTACCAATGTAGTCTATCTCTTCTTGGGAGGAGCTCACAGAAGTGTTTTATGAAATATTCTTCCTCCCTCGAAGATGGTTCAATTGATGGATAATATCCATAACTTCAAGTGGATTGACGGTGAGCCAATCCATGAAACGTGGTTGAGGTTCCAAAAGTTGCCTCTTCAATGTCCTACTCATGGGTTGCCGGACAATGTGCTATTTCAATATTTTAACCGGAGTCTTGGAACTGTCAACAATAGTGTTGCCGAGCAATTCATTCAGGGTGGAATCATGAGACAACCACTTGACATACCGTTAGCTTTGCTTGATGAGATGGCGAAAATTAATCGTGCATGGTACACAAGGGAAGATCAGGTGTTTTCGTTGAATATTAGGCTGACGAAAGATCAATTGGAAACGAATCAAGAACTTGATGAAAACATGGCCAAGATAATGACCCAAATGGACCTATTGACAAAACATGCCATGGTTGGTGGTTATAAGGATATGAACCTGGTTGGTGCTAATAGTGGTGTGAGTCATGATGACGCACAATTTGAGGCCATGTACAACATAGAGGTACAATTCTTATCAAACCAAACAAGGGGGTTCTCTTCCAAGCTATCCAAGGCCGGGAGGGAATCATGGATGGAACAGAGATCATGATGATAGTTGGAGAGATCAGGATAGAGATTGGTGTGATCAAGTTGCAAATTGGAGAGATACAGATGGTGACAAAGAGCGTTATGTACATCCTCATGAATGTCCAAAGCCGAAGGAACCAAAGGCTGACCCCGAAAACTTCCGCATCGAGGATATGCTTACCCGCATCCTACACAAGATGGAAAGATTAGATAAAGTACTCAAGGAGATTGAGAATGATGTATTGTCTTTAAATCAAAGGGTGACCTCACACTCGGTCTCCATAAAGCAACTTGAGACTCAAATGGGTCAAATCTCAGCTCACTCAATCCAAGACCGAAAGGGGATCCTCCTAGTGATACCTTAGTCAACCTGAAGAAGGAGGCTTGAATGCATCACCACGCCATGCCACGATGTTTAATAAGACATTTCTTGGGAAGCAACCCAAGTTTTACTTCTTGTTATTTGAATAACGTTTGTTGGATGTGCAAGTTGAATTTCAAATTTTGGAGAAAAAGGCAATTGGGCGAGCTCATAGCTAACTTAGCGACCTGCCAAGTGGCTCGGCAAGACCGATGCAACTCTTCGTTTAAACCAACTGAAGGGCTAGTGTTTTGGTAAATTCGGCAGACTAAGATACACTCGACGACTCGGTGAGTGGATCAACGACGTTTGTAGGTCTCACCGATAAAGGTGCAAACTACAGGGTAACAAGCCCTTCAACTATTTTAAATTCAAATCTTCATTTTATTTTGACCTTTTAGACTCTTGCACTCTTTCAATCAAAATCTAGATTATTTTTTAGGTTAAATTTTGTGGGTGTCCTCGTTTCTAGTTAGATTCTAAAGTGTTGTCCATCCTTCCCTGTTTGCCTAAGTGTTTACCTGTCTGCATCTGAGGTTTGTTTTCTAAATTTGTTTTAATTTCAAGTTTCTTACTTAGCATGGTTATGGGTAGTTAACGAATCTTTTGTGTGCCTCGACTGTATTCCTAATCACTCGTTGAAATTTTGTTTGAAATCAAGCATGTTATATAACTCTTTTTGGGCCTAATTTGTTTGAGTTTTGCATTTGAATTGTTGGAATTATGGGGGTGCATATTGGGTAGTGTACGGGTGAAGTCTGAGTATCCTAAATTTGACTAAAAAACTTGAAATTTCCCAGTGATGGATTGGGTGCCATCTTTCTTGAGGGAATAATCATCGTTTGGTCGAATTTTAATCAATAGGGGGGAAGTTTAAGTACCCTGGCCTAAGAATACATGGTGGGTAGGCTAGAATTGCAAAGAATTGAACTTGGAATGGCTTGTCATAGTTTGTTAGGATTGAATTGAAAATTGAGTTGGGAAGGCAACACATTGGGCAATTTGGCGAGCTGGGTCGATGTAACACCCCAAATTCGAAAAAAAGGATAAAATTGCAGATTTTTAGAAATTGCAGGTCCCACCAAAGGAGGCCACCTATGGACCGTAGGTTGGCCCACGAACCATAGGTGGGGTTAATGGTTGGTCCGCTTAACTTCCCCAGAAATTTCCAGAAATGGCATGACCCAGATGGGACCTTCAGACCGTAGGTGGGACCACGGTCCGTGGTTGAGGTCTGATGATCATGACCCCAATTTCCACCCCTCTGACAGCCAAATGACGGACTAACAAGACGGGCCATAAGTCGACCTACTGTCCGTCGATGGCCCCGTTAGATTTTAAGTTAGGGTCGTTTTTGGTCTTTTCCCCTATTCATTAGACACTTAAACTACGTCGTTTAATCCCTAAACTACGTCGTTTTGGTAAGTTTTAGACTAGTATTCTAGTCAGACTTTACTCTAAGCGATTCATTCACAAAATTCACCAAGCTTAAAATGAAAAAGAAGAGAAAGAGGTGACCCAAAACCCTTCAAGAACACAGCGAGTTTCTTCAGTTCCAGTCCCGAAATCGAAAGATTTTTTCATGAAATTTGTCACCAGGTATGTGAGATTTTACTGGTGAATTCCTTTCATCCACTAGGTCCCTAGAATTCAGTCAGATTCTTGAATCATATATCTTTCTTAGACATATGGTTTCTAAAACCTTAGATATTAGTTGTGATTTAGTTGTTAAAGTATTCCTAATCAGATTATCTTGGAATCGTTGCTTAGTTCTTGCATGAAACTCAGAAACCTCGGTAGTGCAGATTCTATTAGTTCATGAACTTCACATGCTAGTTCAGTTAAAATAGATAATCATTCTTTAGTTTTCGAATGTCACATTATCAGTATGTAATTGTTACATTCTCAGATTTGGCATGCTAGTATTTTCAGCTATTCAGCATTTTAGTATTTCAGTCATAATGTGTCATATACATATTCAATTAGGAGTAGACTTAACACCAAGTTGGACTAGGTTTCAGCATACCCATATAGTCCCAGAACTACATTCCCCCATAGGTTTATAAGTCCTTTCTGTGGGCATCAGTTTTAGTGATCAAGCCAGTCATGCTTTTATACCCCTAGCAAGGTATATTGGGTCCTATCGATGGGGCATATACATCGGACTCCACGTTTAGCTCCCATGGTTTTATGTCAGTAAATAGTAGCTCCCACAGTCAGACTCTAGTGTATTTGACCAGGTTTTCAATTATAATTCAATATTGAGTCTCAACATGTTATGTACTTGGTCATTGATGTCAAGTTAGTTCATTTCTATATATTTCAGTATCTTCATCAAGTTTAGATTATAGTATGATTTTTTTAGTTTATATGTTTGTTCAGCTTTATCCCATCCTGCATGCTCCGTACCTTCCAAGTATTGACGCATACTCTGCGCTACATCTTTTCGTGATGCAGGTTCAAGTCCCCAGCATTCAGATCACGCGTAGATCGGTTCCTAATCCACACTCAGCAGCATCAGTGGTGAGTCCTCATACTTCGAGGATAGTACACATGTTCATTTTTATATATTCATTCCTTCATTTCAGTTTCAGTTTTGCTAGAGTTAACTGGGGGATGTCCCAACAACTCTAGTCGTTTAGATTTAGCTTTAGTTTGAGTGATTATTTAGTATCACTAATTCTTATTTAGTATTTATATATTCAGACTAGTATTGGGTATTCCCCACTATTCAGTTTATCTTATGTTTTAAGCTTCAACATAATATCTTTTGTTCAGTTGTTTAAGTATTCTTATGATATGCTAGCTTAGGGTTATCTTGGGGTCACTCCTGACTTTCGATCCCGTGTTCACATCAAGGGGTAGCCTCGGGGCGTGACAAACTTGGTATCCGAGCTTTATGATTAGGAGTCCTAGGATGTCTAAAATCTGCACTAAGTAGATTCCTTTTGATGGGTGTGAAGTGCACTACATCTAATGAGAGGGAGGCTACGAAGTGTTATAGGAAAACTTCACTTTCTTTGTTACTCTTATCGTGTGTGAGGTATGATCAAAATTCTCGTTTCTAATCCGTCGTTACGCATTTCAGATCATGCTTCCTCATATATCTTACTCAAGGAATGCTAATGCCCGCAATGTGAACGCAGTTCCTCCAGTCCCAGACCATGAGGTTTCAAATGTAAAGTTTCGAAATGCTATCCATTTTTTGGCTTAGAGTGTAGCTAGCCAGAATAATCAGCAGGTTCTAGTTCCTACTAACACTACTGGTGGATCACTGGTAGCTAGGGTCGGAGATTTTGTTAGGATGAATCCGCCTGAGTTTTTAGGGTCGCAAGTTGGTGAAGACGCCCAAAACTTCATTGATGAGGTCAATAAAATCTTTGGAGTGATGCAAGTTACTGGAAATGATAGGGTAGAGTTGGCATTCTACCAGCTGAAGGATGTAGCTCAAATTTGGTTCACTCAGTGGAAATAAAACAGGGGTACGAACGCAGTTCCTGTGACTTAGGAGTGTTTTACCAGAGCTTATCTGGACAAATTCGTCCCGAGAGAGTTGAGGGAGGCTAAGGCTCAGCAGTTCATGAATTTGAAGCAAGGTACCATGCCAGTCCAGGAGTACAGACTTAAGTTCACCCAGCTCTCCAAGTATGCTCCGCATATGGTTGCCGATCCCAGGGCACAAATGAGTAAGTTCCTATTTGGGGTATCCGACTTAGTGAAAACAGAGTGTAGGAATGCTATGTTGCTAGAGTATATGAATATCTTTAGGCTTATGACCCATGCTCAGTAGGTTGTGGCAGATAAGCTTAGGGAATTGGCTAAGCACAACAAAAGGGCTAGAACAGGCTACTCTGAGTACTCTCTGCAGGAATCGGGTGGTGGATATCGCTCAAAGTTTCAACAGAAATCTTCAACTTCAGTGCATTCATCAGCTAATGCTCCATCTCCCAAGTTTTGATAGGATCAGAAAGGTAGGACATCAATCTCTAAGTCTCAAGGGAGTAATTCAAGTAACATGACCTAACCGACTTGTCCAAAGTGTGGTAAGAACCATCTGGGAAAGTGTCTTGCCAGCAAGGAATGATGCTTTGGGTTTGGTCAGTCGGGTCATAGGTTGAGAGATTGCCTTTCTTCTAGGTAGGGATAAGAAGGTAAGAATAATTGGGCTCAGTCAACAGCTCCAGTAGCACCAGCAGGTCGCCCAACTCAGTAGGGTGCTTCATCTGGTACAGGTAGCGGTCAGCGCCAGAATAGGTTGTATGTTCTTTTGGCTCTCCAGGACCAGGAAGATTGTCTTGATTTAGTCACTGGTATGTTACGAGTTTTTCATTTTGATGTTTATGAATTGTTAGATCCAGGGGCTACTCTTTCCTTTTTAACTTCTTATATAGCAGTAAACTTCGATGTTAGTCCAAAAAATCTTTCAGAACCCTTTTTCAGTCTTTACTCCAGTTGGTTACCCAGTTATAACTAGACGGGTATACATAAATTTCTCTATCACAGCCTCTCAGAAAGTCACCTCAGCAGATCTTGTAGAGTTAAAAATGGTAGACTTTGATATCATTCTAAGCATGGATTGGTTACATCTTGTTATGCCTCAGTCGATTGTAGAACTAGGATCGTTTTGTTTTAGTTTACAAACGAGCCAGCCTTAGAGTGGAATGGTTGTAGCTCAGTGCCTGTAGGTCGATTTATATCATACCTTAAGGGCAGAAAAATGATTTTCAAAGGGCATATCTATCATCTTTTTCCGGTAAAGGATTCAAATTCTGAACCCCCAACTCTTGAGTCAGTCCCAGTAGTACATGAGTTTCCAGAAGATCTTCCCGGTCTTCCTCCCGAAAGGGAAATTGACTTCAGAATTGATCTCCTTCCAGATACCCAGCCTATTTCGATTCCTCCTTGCAGAATAGCTCCAGCCGAGCTGAAGGAATTGAAAGAACAGTTGAAAGACCTTCTAGATAAAGGCTTCATTAGACCTAGTATCTCTCTAAGGGGTGCTCCAGTGTTGTTCGTGAAAAAAAATTATGGTTCTCTCAAGATGTGCATTGACTATCGTCAATTGAACAAAGTCATAATCAAAGATAAGT
This sequence comes from Solanum stenotomum, assembly GCF_019186545.1. Classification (NCBI taxonomy): domain Eukaryota; kingdom Viridiplantae; phylum Streptophyta; class Magnoliopsida; order Solanales; family Solanaceae; genus Solanum; species Solanum stenotomum. The sequence goes on from NC_064291.1 coordinate 28,163,176, forward strand.
ACCTTATCCCTAAGATTGATGACTTGTTCAACCAACTTCAGAGTGCTAGTCATTTTTCAAAGATAGACTTCAGATTTGGTTATCATCAGCTCAGAGTCAGAGATAGTGACATCCCAAAATCAGCCTTCAGAACTCGGTATGGTCATTATGAATTTGTAGTTATGTCATTTGGACTAACCAATGCTCTTACAACTTTCTTGGATTTAATGAACAGGGTATTCAAGTAGTACTTGGACTTGTTCGTTAGCATCTTTAATGATGATATCTTCATTTATTCTAGGAATGAGGAGGAACATGCAACTCATATGAGAGTTGTTCTACAAACTCTCAAAGATCGCCAGTTATTTTCTAAGTTTAGCAAATGTGATTTTTGGTTACACTCAGTTCCTTTCCTTGGTCATATAGTATCTAGCGAAGGGATCCGAGTAGATTCTCAGAAAATAGAGGCAGTGAAACAATGGCATAGACCCACCTCTCCAATAGAGATTCTTGGGTTTGGCTGGTTATTACATGAGATTTGTTAAAGGATTTTCATCTATACCTTCCCCATTGACTAAGTTAACTCAGAAGAAAGTCAAATTTTAGTGGTCAGATGAGTGCGAGGAAAGTTTCTTAGATCTGAAGACTAGGTTGACTACAACTCATGTCTTGACTCTACCAGATGGTTCAGACGGTTATGTGATTTATTGTGGTGCATCCAGGGTCCTCCTAGGTTATTTGTTGATGCAGCGAGGTAAGGTCATAACTTATGCTTCTAGAAAACTTAAGGTCCATGTGAAGAACTAACCGACTCATGACCTTGACCTTGCAGCTGTAGTATTTGACCTTAAGATTTGGAGACATTAGTTGTATGGTGTTCACGTAGATGTGTTCACAGATCATAAAAGCCTTCAGTGTGTGTTCACCCAGAAAGAGTTGAATCTTCGTAAGAGGAGATGGCTTGAATTCTTGAAGGAATATGATATCAATGTGATTTGCCATCCTGGTAAGGCCAATGTAGTGGATGATACTCTCAACAAACTATCTATGGGTAGTGTAGCACATATTGAGGAAGAAAAGAAAGAATTAGCAAAAGATTTTCACCGGCTTGCTCCCTTAGAAGTTGGTCTCATGGACATGTCAGATGGTGGTGTAATAGATCAAAATAGATCAGAATCTTCATTGGTAGCGGAGGTTAAGGAAAACAAGATAGTGATCCTATATTGCTTTAGTTGAAGGGGGCAGTTCATCAACAGAGAGTAGATGTTTTCTCCCAAGGGGAAGATGGTGTGCTTCGTTACTAAGGTCGCTTATGTGTTCCTAAGGTGGGTAAGTTGAGGCAGCAGATCGTTACAGAAGCCCATAACTATAGGTACTCTATCCACCCAGGTGCCACAATGATGTACCGTGATCTGCGGGAAGTCTTTTGGTGGAATGGCATGATGAGGGATATAGAAGATTTTCTAGCTAAGTGCCCCAATTGTCAACATGTTAAGGTGGAACATCAGAAACCAGGTGGTATGACTCAAGAGATTAACATTACTACATGGAAGTGGGAAGTGATAAATGTTGACTTCATTACCGATTTACCTCGTACTCGCAAACAACATGACTCCGTTTGGGTGATAGTAGACAAAGTTACTAAGTCAGCTCACTTTTTGGCTATCAAGACTACAAATTTAATGGAGGACTATGCTAAACTCTACATTAAAGAGATAGGTTACATGGGGTTCCTTTGTCTATCATTTCAGATAGAGGTCTTTAGTTTACCTCTAATTTCTCGAAATTGTTTCAGAAAGGTCTTGGTACTCAGGTAAATCTTAGTACAACATTTTATCCACAGACGGATGGTCAGGTAGAGTGTACCATTCAGACCTTAGAGAACATGTTGAGAGCTTGCGTGATCAATTTCAAGTGCAGTTAGGAGGATCACCTACCTCTTATAGAGTTGACCTACAATAATAGGTACCATTCCAGTATACAGATGGCCCCTTATGAGGCAATGTATGGGAATAGATGTAGATCTCCAGTTGGTTGGTTTGAAGTAGGTGAAGCATCATTGATTGGGACAGATTCAGTTCATAAAGCTATGGAAAAAGTTTAGCTCATCAGAGATAAACTTAAGACCGCCCAGAGTCATCAGAAGTCCTATGCAGATGTGAGGAGAAGGGACTTAGATTTTGAAAACGGTGATTGGGTCTTCCTGAAGGTGTCACCTATGAAGGGGTTGATGAGGAGGAAAGCTCACTCCTAGATATGTAGGTCCTTAAAGAATCTTGAAAAGGGTTGGTAAAGTGACTTATAAGTTAGAGTTTCCAGCAGAATCATCCAGTCTTTCACATTTCATTGTTGTAGTAGTGTGTGGGTGATCCGGCATCCTTAGTTCCATTAGAAAGTGTGGTTGTGAAGGATAGTCTCACTTATGAGGAGGTTCCAGTTGAAATTCTCGATCATCAGGTTCGTAGGTTGAGAAATAAAGAAGTTGCTTCAGTTAAGATTTTGTGAAGGAGTCGGTCCGTAGAGGGAGCTACTTGGGACGCAAAAGCAGCAATGAAGGCCAAGTATCCTCATCTCTTTCCTTCCAATTCCATTTCACCTTTACGTAATAGTTCCTCTCCGGTCTCTCAGTTTACTGTTGCTTAAATTCAGTCTTAGTATCAAGCTCCTTCAGTTATACTTGCATTTCAACATATTTGTATGTTCTTAGAACTTAGTTCAGTCAGATATCAGTTTCTAGTACATAGTGGTTGGGATTGCAGCTCCTTCCCTCCGTATTCGGCTAGTTAAGACTTTATTCGAGGACGAATGTTTCTAAGGGGGAGATAATGTAACACCCTAGATTCAAAAAAATGATAAAATTACAGATTTTCAAAAGTTGCAAGTGCCACCAACGGACCGTAGGTGGGGTCCGTGGTTGGTCACCTCAACTTCCCTAGAAATTTCCAGAAAAGGAATGACCCACGATAGGACCTATGGACCATAGGTGGGACAAATCTCCATGGTACAGGTCTATGGATCATGACCCTGGTCTCCATCTGCCAGACAGCTAAATGACGGACTGATAGGATGAGCCGTAAGTTGACCTACGGTTCGTCGGTCAGGCCCATTGATGGCCCCATCAGATTTTATGTTAGGGTCGGTTTGGTATTTTTCCCTATGCATTAGACACCTAAACTACGTCGTTTCGGTAAGTTTTTGCGTAGTATTCCAATCAAACTTACTCTAAGCGATTCATTCACCAGAATTCACTAAGCTTAGAACGAAAAATATGAGAAAAAGGTGACCCAAAACCCACCAAGAATGCAACCAGTTTCTTCAGTTACAGTCCAGTAATTGAATGATTTCTGCTTGAAATTTGTCACCAGGTATGTGGGATTTCACTGGTGGATTTCCTTCATTCTCTTGGTCCCTAGAATTTAGTCAGATTCTTGATTCCTATATCTTGCTTAGACCTAGGGTTTCTAAAACCTTAGATATTAGTTTTGATTTAGTTGTTACAGTATTCCTCATCAGATTATCATGTTTTTTGTGGAATCGTTGCTTAGTTCTTGCATGAAACTCAGAATCCTAGTTGTGTAGATTCTTTTAGTTCATGAACTTCACATGCTAGGTCAGTTAAAATAGATAATCATGCTTTAGTTTTTGAATGTCACATTTATCAATATATAATTGTTACATTATGAGATTTTGCATGTCAGTATGTTAAGCTATTCAGCATTTCAGTATTTTAGTCATAATGTGTTATATATATATTCAATTAGGAGTAGACTTACACCGAGTTGGACTAGGGTTCAGTGTACCCATATAGTCCCAGAACTACGTGACCCCGTAGGTTTATACGTCCCCTAAGTGGGAATCAGTTTTCGTGATCATGCCAGTCATGCCTTTATACCCCTAGCAAGGTATATTAGGTCCTCTCAATGGAGCGTATGCATCGGACTCCACATTTAGCTCATGTGGTTTAATGTCGGTAAATAGTAGCTCCCACAGTTAGACTCTAGTGCCTTTGACCAGGTTTTCAGTTATAATTCAGTATACGGTCTCAGCATGTTTTGTACTTGGTCATTGTATTCAGTTTAGTTCATTTCAATATATTTTAGTATCTTCATCATGTTCAGATTATATCATTGCTCAGTATGTTTTGTTCAGTTTATATAGTTTTTCAGCTTTATCCAATCCAAGTGCTAACGCATACTCTGCGCAACATTTTTTTGTGATGTAGGTCCAGGTCCCCAGCATTCAGATCACGCGTTGATTCTTCTCTGATCCACACTCAACAACATTAGTAGTGAGTTCTCATACTTCGAGGACAATAAACATATTCATTTTTATATATTGAGTCTTTCATTTCAGTTTCAGTTTTGATAGAGTTTGTTGTACGCATATCCCAGCACCTCTAGTCATTTCGAGGCTCTTTCAGACATAGTTTTAGATTCAGCTTTAGTTATGATTGATTGTTCAGTATCACTAATTCTTATTCAATATTTATATATTTAGACCAGTATTAGGTATTCCCCACTATTTAGTTTATCTCATGTTTTAACCTTCTGCATAGTATTTTTTGTTCAGTTGTTTAAGTATGCTTATGATATGCCAGCTGAGGTTAGCTTGGGGTCACTCATGATCCTAGGTCCTATAGTTCCCTTTTACCCACTGAATAGTTTTTGTGACTCGTCGAGCGTGTCGATGAGTTTTCCTGCAACTTTTTGAAAATGTTATTTCACTAGCCCTTTGCAATTGGATGCATTTCATTTGTGTTGTTCTACATATATGGCTAGACATAAGCTTCATGTACGAGGTCTAGTAGCCTGGAAGAAGACTAAAGGGGTGTAATAGCAGTAGAAGCTGAGCCTTCCCTAACCACTTGCCCAAAACCTCCTCAAGTGAGTGGTAAGGGCAATAGTAAGAAATGGGTAGTCACTAGTTCAAGTGCGAGCTCATTAGACAGTATAGGCATTAACTCCACCCATCTCACCTCCTTTTAGTCTGAAATAGAGAAAGATGTGGAGTCCAGGACTCCAATACATATACCAGCAACAGAGGGAGAGTTTCTCAAACAGAAGCGCTCAGAGCTGCAATCTAAAGTAGTTCATGATCCATTGGCTAGACATCAATCACTTTCGATGCCTCAAACACCTCTAGTCTCTCATTCACCTCAAGTGCTCCCAGCCCCAGCAAATTCGCCTCAGTCTATGAATCAACTGAAAGCCACTGTCTTGTGGAATATTTTGAAGGAGAAGCCTTTGTCAATGGATGGTGTGGTTAAAAGGTATCCAGTTGTGTGGGAGACGTTGCGTTTTCACAAATTCCAGCAGTTCACTAAGCCCTAAAATTTGTATGTACCTTTATGGGTTTGACAATTTTATGACGAGTATGAAAATTTGATCCCAAAAGGGAAGAAGAAAGCTCGGTCTATGGTATCGGTTGAATTTATTCAGGTTCGAGGTAAGCAAGTGAAGTACAGCTAGAATGATATTAATGATGAGATAAATTGCATAGTCTGTACTATTCACTCTTGGGCCGACATTATCAAAATCAAGACCTTAGATGATTTGAAGGGCTTCTTGGACCCGTTGCTAAGTTATATCACACCTCTTTGGATAGAGACGGGGGTTATAATTGAGAAGAAGGACTTAAATATTGCTGCTTGGTATTCATTTTGATTAATCTCTAGCACCTTGATTCCTTTACAAAATGAGTCTATCATCCGGCATCCAAAGGCTGCACTTCTGGGGTGTATTATTTATAGGGAGCGGCTGAATCTCGGGGCTATCATTTCACAACAGATGGAGATAAGGGCCAAACAAAACAAAACCTCATTTCCATATCCAGCTCTTATCAGTGATTTGTGTCACCTTGCTGGTGTATCCTTTGTGGTGAAGATGGATGTAGAGGTAACTCCGACATCGTCTACTGATATTCGGAGGATTGAAGCAGAGTACATGAAGGATGAGGCCAAAAGGAAGAGGGGCTCCGGTAGACACATCTTCGATTGTCGATGTCAAGTCCATGGAAGCCGACACTACTCAGTCCACATCGACAAATATACTGATAGATATACCTAGCCCATCCACCTCTACTGTACCTGCTCCTGCTACTGCTTTTCATCCCCCATTGATGTCGGCCATGATATATAAAATAGGCAACCTTGCCCATTCGCCTGATGTGCGAGCTTCTCAAATTGAGGCGGTTGTCCCGTCTATGATTGGTTCTCATTGAGAACTGTTGTAGACACCCTTGTTATACTATTTGTGTTGTTTATTTACTTGAGGACAAACAAAAGTTTAAGTTGGGTGCATTGATAATTGGTAGATTTACACTCGTTTGAGGCCTATTTATCTCATTCCAAGGATATTTTGATGATTTGCAGCTATGAAGGTTAAGGGAAAAGGCGATGATAAATATGTGAAAGAAGGGAAAAAAAATTAAAAGAAGTGTAAACTTCACATTGGTGATCGCCTAACATGAAAAACGAATCGCCTAACCTCGCCCAAGTGGACAACGTAAAAAAGATGAATTAATTTAGGTAGGTAATCGGACATAAAGAGGAAGGGTGACTCGCCAAATCCAAAGAGCCAACATGAGGACCATCGCCGAAGGTGATATTATTTGAAGAAAAATGGATGGCTTGGAAGGCGGACAAATGTGCTATTGACGTAACACCAAATGTGAGAGGCAGACTCGAATTAGCTCACTAATTGAAGTTAAAATACCTGAATCCTAAATCAAGAGAAGGAAAAGCTTAAGAGCAGTTGGTGATTCTCCTAAGATTATTGGCGAGCCTGACTAATGTAGCCCAATGGGTCACGCATTGAGTTTTAAGCCAAATTATGGGGAGATTCTAAATAGCCCAAAGTCGACAGAAAAGGTAAGTTTTTAGGGAAGTAAAATATTCTATAAATGAGATTCTTAGAGAGAGAAACACTTTTATTTTTTGAGGAACACTTTTCTAGTTTGGGGTTTTTCAACTTTGCTCTTGGAATTGACAAATTGAAGTTGAAATTTAAGTGGGTATTTCTTGTAATTGCTTAATTTCATGTTACCCATGATTCCTTTGATACAAGGTATAATTTCTTTACACTTTGTGATGAGTGGCTAAAGTCTCAAAGATTAGCGATACAATTATAGGGTTGGGTGTTGATTTATCGTAGTGGGAATTGTGTGATGGTATGTTTTGTTGTTTTTCATAAATGAATTTGGGCTAATTAGCATGGGGTTAATATATGGGTTAAGGTTACAAACTTAATTCCTACTTTCGATCTCCGATTGATGCTCATAAGAGATTGATTGGAGTGGGTAATTAGTTTGATATTTGCAATTTGCTTGAAAATAGAGATTACAGGTGACATCTATTCCCCCTATTTCTTCATCAAAAGAGAGAATAGTGTAAGGTATTGGTTTGTTTAGTTTTGCACATAGATGAGACCGAAAGGAAATTCTACAAATTGATGCTATGATATCGAAAGATGATTACTGTAATTGAAGATGACCTAGCCTATCCCTGAATGTTAATCACTATATAGCAACACAATTACCCATATGTATATCAATTTCCAATCCCCGCACCCCTTCATTAGTTGTTACTTATTTGAATGTTTAGTTTAATTATTGATATTGATAACCAAACCCTTTTAGTAAATTTGGTGGAATTATCAACCCATTTACTCTCATTACTACAAATGAATGCATTAACATTCTAAATATCTTGATAGAATTCTTTGTGCTATATCATTCTCTTTGGCATTCGACACCCTGACACTTAGTTTGGTATTTTTATTAACAATGACCACTTATTCTTTGGATTGGATTTAGAGAGTAGTTTAATCATTATAAATAATCCCAATCATTTTGCAACTCGAAAAACACATTGGGGNATGAGAGTAATTAGTAGAGAAACAAAAGTGATATTCATTGCAAATAAAGAGAAAGGGCTAAGCACTAGAAGTGGTATTCACCCCCCAAAAAAGAAAAATACGGTTTCCTCAATTAAAAATTGAAAAAGAAGAGAAGTAGATTGAGTGAGTCCCTGTTCTACTTAGTATGGTAGTTTGTCTATTCTAGGTGAAGCGCAGCGGAGCTCTCTGACCTAGTCCATGAATTGTAACAGATCTCACCTACCCAGTCTGTGAATCGCTTAAAAGGTTCAACTCACCGACTGTGCTTTAACGAATCATGAAATATTGTTGTTAGTTTGGTGAACATGATGGTGACCTCCAAGAGGGAACAGTGAATCCCTGAAACATTTAGTTGATCACCAAAATTAATAGTACACTCCTTATAAATTTTGTCCAAGAAAGCGAACTGAGTCATGTCCACCGAACATGTTTGGTGAAGAGACAATTATACCCTCACATCATCAAAATTGACAATACCTTTAACAATTCAAGCTATTTAGAAAGCGAACCCAAAGGAGGTTCACCCATTAGGTTTGGAAAATCACCAAACTCTGTCTTGGCGCACCTAATCTTTCTCTCCTTCCTACACAAGTGACACACACATTATTGATATCAACTAACACTTAGGTTGCTTTATATGAAATGCTTAATTTAACATCATGGAAAAACGTGGAAAATCTCTCAAGCATTGTCCAAGAACACCCCTTCAATATCTCACACGTCACAACCTTCCCCAAAATATACTTTCAACCTTTCGCCATAGACCTTGAATTTGCGTCACGACCTAGGGGTACCCCCTAGATGTAACATGGCGTACAAGACCCTGAGAGGCATCATACAAGAAACTTTGCTTTCATAATCAAGATAATAGAAATCGACGAGATTTAAAACATTATTTCAACATAAACAAAGTTTTTAATTGCAAAGCAAAAGTCTAAAACACTTGTCTCAAAAACTATCTAATACAATAGAATCTCGGGACATAGCCCGTACATCAATGTTCAAAACTCAAATGAAAAAGAACATAAGATAAGTAGTGGCCAAATTCTCGGATGACTAAGGACTCACAAATCTTGAACTCTTCCTCTACTATAGATCCTAGCCACGGGGATGAGAATCGGGAATGCCGGACCCTACATTTGGATAAGAAATGTAGGCAAGAGTATGTGTTAGTACAAAAAAGTACTTAATATGATAGCATGCATAAACATAACATAAGTGTTAGACAACATAAATAATAAAGCATAAGCAATGCACATAATAGATCATCACAACATGTATGGAGTACTTCTTGAAGTAACCTTGCTTCATCATTATTCAAGACACGGGTAACCGCCTCTAGTCTTACTCATCATGGAATGCAAACTCAAGAAACAATCCAAACTCATCACCTATCATAACATATCATATTTTACTTTTAAGGACATGGGGAATCACCTCTTGCCTTACTATAAAGGATCATGGGTAATCACCTTTTGTCCTTCTTACTTTGGGATCATGGGTAACCGCCCCTTGTCCTTCTTACATTGGGATCATGGGTAATTTCCCCTTGTCCAACTTGCATTATAGGAATATGGGTAGTCGCTTCTTGTCCTACTCTAAGGAGTATATGTAATCTCCTTTTATCCTACTCTAAGGAATATGGGTAATTGCCTCTTGTCCTACCGAAGGAATATGGGTAATCGTCTCTTATCCTACTTTAAGGAATATGGATAATCAGCTCTTATCCCTCTCATTTAGAGGTCATGGGTAATCAACTTTAGCCTCATCATTTTTAGAGTTCCTTAACTTAGATTTATTTTAGGTTCGAAATCCTTTCAACCTATAATCATTCAATGTGAGAAATCCCTTCACATTCCTACATAAGAAATCATGTAGGGAAATCTCTTTCACAACAATCACATCAATAATCAACAATTAATAACATATGATTCACTCTCAAAGCAATTCTTATAACAAATCATAACATATGCTTCAATCTCAAAGCAATTCATATTGTGTCTTATTTATCATATAAGAATAGGGATAAATCCATAAATTCTCCTTTATTAGACTAAAACCCATTTTACATCAATTTCTTCTTATAAACATGGGTTAAGCATAGGTACATGGAATTTCATCATAAAATCATAGAATCCCCTCAATTCATGAATAATCAATCATAATTATATCAATTAACTAACATTTCTAAGAACCCACAACTTATAAGAAAACCTTAACTGTCATGCCCCGAAGCTACCCCAAGGATGCAGACAAAAGAACTAGGATCACGAGTGACCCCAAGCTAACCCTGTTGGCATATCATAAGCATACTAAAGTAAACTTAAGTAAAGAAATATTGTGCTGAGCTAAACCAACATGTAAACTAAAATGATGGGGAATACCCATAAACTATCTAAATATATGAAAACTGAGATTTAACAATAGCTGAAAGGTCAAAATCAAATGCTAAAGCTAAATCTAACTATGTTTGAAAATAGCCTCTAACTAACTTGAAGTGTTGCGACATGCCACAGCTAAATCTAGCAAAGCTAAAACTAAAACTAAAACCAAAGGAAACATATTTGTCGTCCTTAGAGAATAAGGACTCACCACTTATAGTGCTGAGCTAAAGATTGGGAACTGATCTATGCGTGATTTGGAAGCTAAGGACCTGAACCTACATCACGAGAAGATGTAGCGCAAAGTATGCATCCATACTTGAAAGGTACTGAGCATGCATGATATGATAAAGCTGAACAATAACTATAACTGAACCAAAGCATATATCTTAGAAATGATAAGAGATAAGCATGATATTATATTGAGAATACTGAACATGAACTAACTAGATGCAATGACCAAGTTTATAACATGTTGAGACTGAAATCTGACTATAACTGATAACATGGTCAATGCAATAGAATCTGACTGTAAGCGAGCTACTAATAACTGACATAAAATTACATGAGCTAAATATGGAGTATGATGTATATGCCCTTTGAGAGGACCCAATATACCCTGCCATAGTTATAGAGGCACGACTGGCATGATCATTAAAATGTAATGCCCAATAAAAGGGACTTAACCTATGGGGCACGTAGTTCTAGGACTTGAGGGTGACTGACCCTAGTCCACTCGGTATTAAGCTACTCCTAATTGATTATGTATTTAATACTTTATGACTGAAAGTTTGTAACTGGATAACTCAAAAATATTGACATGCTAACTGAAAATGCAACATTAATGTACTAACAATGAAACATTCAAATCTGAGGCATGCATATCTTAAATAACTGGCCTAGCAGGTGTAATTCATGAACTAAAAGAACTACATAGCTAGGGGTCTGAATTTATGTAAGAATCTACACAAAGCGCTACTAAAATCATGATAATCTAATTTGTATCATTCTTACAACTAAAACCCAATAATTTCTAACATTCACGAAACCTTAGGTCTACATGATATTAAGGGAATCAAGATTATGACTGAAATCTAGGGACCTAATGGGTGAAAGGAACCTACTAGTGAAATCCCACATACCTGGTGATGAAATTCATGGAGAAATCTTTCAATTTCGGTGCTGGAACTGATGAAAACTCGTTGTGTTCTTGAGCTAGGGCTTCGTCGACATTCTCCTCTATTTTTCTCTAACTTTGATCAATTTTTGGTGAATAATTCATTAGGGTAAGTTCTAATTAGTTTACTAGGCTAAAAGTTACAAAAATGATGTAGTTTAGGGGTTAAACGACGTAGTTTAAGGGTCCAACGTATAAGGAAAAGACCAAACGACCCCTGACTTAAAATCTGCTGAAGCAGCCAATGGGACTGATCGATTATCCGTGGATGGATCCACAATCCTCTCAGTCCGTCGATTGACTTCAGAGGATGGGTTCTCGGGGGTCTTGAAGGTCTCGACGTATGGACTGATTGACGGTCCGTGGACTGATCCATGATATGCCCTGTCAGTCCGTCGATCAACTTCAGAGGATGGGTTCTAAGAGAGGTTGCAGATGGTGAACCGCAGACCACCAGAACGGACCGTGGATTACCCTACGGTCCGTGGGTGGCAACCGTGGGTTGCACCTGCAACTTCTTGAAAACAAATCTGCACTTTGGTAGTTTAAACATACAGGGTGTTACATTATCTCCCCCTCGGAACATTTGTCCTCGAATGAAGAATAAATTAGCTAGAGATTGAGGGAAATAGCTGCAACCTGCCACTAAACACTGGAAACTGATTTATGACTAAACTATGTTCCAATAACAAACAAATACACTGAAAATGCAAGTATAAACTGAAGGAACATGATACTAAGATTGAATCTGCGCATGAATGACTGAAAAAGTGAAGAGGAACTATTACCTCAAGCTGGAATGGAATTGGAAGGAAAGAGATGAGGATACTTGGCCTTCATGGCTGCTTCTGCTTCACAAGTAGCTCCCTCCGCGGACTGACTCCTCCACAAAACCTTGACTGAAGCAACTTCTTTGTTTCTCAACCCTCAAATCTGACGATCCAAAATTTAAACTGGTACCTCTTCATAAGTGAGACTATCCTTCACAGCTGCACTTTCTAATTGTACTATAGATGGTCGATCACCCACACACTTCTTCAATTACGAAACGTAAAAAACCGGTTACAGTACTGCTAGTTCTTTTGGCAACTCTAACTAATAAGCCACTTTACTAACTCTTTTAAAGATTTTGTAAGGCCCTACATTTCTAGGATTGAGCTTCCCTTTTTTCCCAAATCCCATCACCCCTTTCATAGGTGACACTTTCAGGAAAACCCAATCATCAACTTGGAAATCTAATTCCATTCTTCTTACATCTGCATAGGACTTCTGGCGACTATGGGTTGTCTTAAGTTTATCTCTAATGAGTTGCAGTTTCTCCATAGCATCATGAACTGAATCTAGCCCTATCAAGGCTTATTCACCTACTTCAAACCAACCAACTAGAGATCTACATCTATACCTATACACTACCTCATAAAGAGCATCTGAATGTTCGAATGATAGCAATTATTGTAGGCGAACTCTATAAGAGGAAGGTGATTATCCCAACTACCCTTGAAATCGATCACATAAACTCTCAACATGTCGTCTAAGGTTTGAATGGTACGCTCTGCCTGACCATCCGTCTATAGATGAAATGTTGTGCTAAGATTAATCTGAGTACCAAGACCTTTCTGAAATGACTTCCAGAAATAAGAGGTAAACTGAGGAACTCTATTTGAGATGAAAGACAAAAGAACCCCATGCAACCTAACTATCTCATTAATGTAAAGCTTGACATAGTCCTCCGCCGAATCTGTAGTCTTAACAGCCAAAATGTGTGCAGACTTAGTAACTCTGTCAACTATCACCCAAATGGAGTCATAATGTGTGCGAGTTCAAGGTAAACCTGTAATGAAAATCATGTTGATCACTTCCCACTTCCAAGTATGAATATTGATCTCTTGAGTCATACCTCTTGGTTTCTGATGTTCTACCTTCACTTGATGGCAATTAGGGCACTTATCCACAAAATCTGCTATATCCTTTGTCATACTGTTCCACCAAAGGACTTCCCGCAAATCACGGTACATCTTAGTGGCGCTTGGATGAATAGAATATCTGGAATTTTGGGCTTCTTCAAGAATATGTTGTCTCAACTCACCCACCTTAGGAACACATAATCAACTCTGATAGTGAAACACACCATCTCCCCCGGGATAAAACCTCAACTCTTTGCTAATGGACTGCACCCTTTAGTTGAAGCAATATCGGATCATTGTCTTTCTTTTCCTTAACCTCCGCTACCAATGAAGATTATGACCCATTCTAAACTATTACACCACCATCTAATATTCTCATAAGATGAACTCCTAAGCGAACAAGTCTGTGAAAATCCTTTGCTAGTTTCTTTCTTTCTTACTCAACATGTTCTACATTACCCATAGATAGTTTACTAAGAGCAACTGCTACTACATTGGCCTTACCAGGATGGTAATGCACACTCCTATCATAATCCTTGAGGAATTCAAGTCATCTCCTCTGGATAATATTCAACTCTTTCTGGTGAACACATACTAAAGGATCTTATGATCTGTGAACACATCTACGTAAGCACCATACAAATAGTGTCTCCAAATCTTAAGTGCAAACACCATCGCTGCAAGCTCAAGGTCCTGAGTTGGATAGTTCTTCTCATGAACCTTAAGTTGCCTAGAAGCATAAGATATAACCCTACCTCGCTGCATCAATACACAACCTAGGCAGACTCTGGATGCATTACAATAGATAACATTATCGTTTGAACCCTTTGGTAGAGTCAAAACAGGAGTTGTAGTCAACCTAGTTTTCAGTTTTGTGAAGCTCTTCTCACAATCATCTGACCACTTAAACTTAACCTTTTTCTGAGTCAACTTAATCAATGGAGAGGCTATGGATGAAAATCCTTCTAGGAACTTTCTGTAATAACCAGACAAACCATAGAAGTTTCTGATATCTGTTGTAGAGGTAGGTCTGGGCCATTGTTTCACTGCTTCTATTTTCTGAGAATCCACTTGGATCCCTTCATTGTACACAATATGACCAAGAAAAGCAATGGATTGCAACTAAAACTCACATTTGCTAAACTTAATGAATAATTGGCGATCTTTAAGAGTTTGCAGGACATCCCTCAAATGATTCACCTGTTCTTCCTCATTCCTAGAGTAAATGAGGATATCATCAATAAAGATGATAACGAACAAGTCCAAATACTGCTTGAACATTCTTTTCATCAAGTCCATGAAAGCTGCAGGAGCATTGGTTAGTCCAAATGACATAACTACAAATTCATAATAACCATGCCGAGTTCTGAATGTTGTTTTTTGGGATGTCACCATCTCAGACTCTAAGCTGATGATAACAGGATTTGAGGTCTATCTTTGAGAAATGGCTAGCAACTTGAAGTTGGTGAAACAAGTCATCAATCCTGGGGATAGGGTACTTATTCTTGATTGTGACTTTGTTCAACCTCCTATAGTCAATGTACATTATGAGAGAATCATCTTTGTTTTTCTCAAACAACATTGGTGCACCCCATGGGGAAATACTAGGTCTGGTGAAGCCCTTATCTAGAAGGTCTTTCAACTACTCTTTCAATTTCTTACGCTCAACTGGAGCCATTCTGTAGGGAGGAATAGAAATAGGCTGGGTATCTGGAAGGAGATCAATTCCAAAATTGATTTCCCTTTCGGAAAGGACTCTCAGAAAATCTTCTGAAAACACTTCTTAAAACTCATTTCTATCAGAACTGACACAAGAGTTGGGGTTTTGGATCGTGAGTCCTTAACCCAAACAAGATGATAGATATACCCCTTGGAAATCATCTTTTTTGCCTTAAGGTAATAAATGAATCGACCCATAGGCGCTAAGCTACAACCCACCCATTCTAAGATTTGTTCGTCTGGAAACTGAAAATGAACGATCCTACTTCTACAATAGACTGAGGCATAACAAGAATGTAACCAATCCATCCCTAGAATGATATTGAAGTCTACCATTTCTAACTCTACAAGATTTGCTGATGTGACTTTATGGCAGACTGTGACAAGGCAATTTCTGTATACCCGTCTAGCTGTAACTGGTCACTGACTGGAGTAGAGACTGAGAAGGGTTCTAAGAGAGCTTCTAGACTGACACCAAAGTTTACTTTTATATAGGGAGTTACAAAAGACAAAGTAGCCCCTATTGTCTTTCCACTGAATGAACCATATGTGAGCCACATCCTTAAGCTGGCAGGATGCCAACACAACCCTACTATTACCAGTCACTTGCATCACTCCAAATATTTTCTTAACCTCATCAATGAAGTTTTGTGGGTCCTCACCAACTTGTGACGCTAAAAACTCAAGCGGATTCATCCTTACAAATTCTTTAACCCTAGCTGCCACTGATCCACCATTTCTATTACTCCCTCTGTCCCAATTTATGTGACTTACTTTCCTTTTTAATCAGTCCCAAAAAGAATGACACATTTCTATAAGAGTTTCTAGACTGACACCAAAGTTTACTTTTATATAGGGAGTTACAAAAGACAAAGTAGCCCCTATTGTCTTTCCACTGAATGAACCATATGTGAGCCACATCCTTAAGCTGGTAGGATGCCAACACAACCCTACTATTACCGGTCACTTGCATCACGCCAAATATTTTCTTAACCTCATCGATGAAGTATTGTGGGTCCTCACCAACTTGTGACCCTAAAAACTCAGGCGGATTCATCCTTACAAAATCTTTAACCCTAGCTGCCACTGATCCACCATTTCTATTACTCCCTCTGTCCCAATTTATGTGACTTACTTTCCTTTTTAATGAGTCCCAAAAAGAATGACACATTTCTATATTAAGTAACAATTTAACTATATAATGTCTATTTTACCCTTAATGAAATGATTTACAGCTACACAAATTTCTATCATTCATTTTGGACCACCAGTTTTAAAAGCTTCCTTCCTTTCTTAAACTTTGTTCTGAGTCAAACTACCTCACATAAAATGGAACAGAGGGAGTAGTAGGAACTAGAACCTACTGACTGTTCTAATTGGCTACACTTTGAGCCAAAAGTTGGATCACATTCTAAAACTCTACATTCTTAACCTCATGGTCTGGGATAGGAGGAACTGCATTTCCATTCCTTGTGTAAGCTGTACGAGGATGCATGATCAGAAAATGCATAACGACGAGTCAGTAGGTAGATCATACCTACGCATGATAAGAATATCCAGAAAGTGACACTACTAGAAAAAAGGTTTTTACCGACAATAATTTAATGGCATAAAGACAATTACTGCAAATGATTTCATTAAGGTGAAATATTAGCGGCAAATAAATATTAGCCAATAAAAGGTATCCATTTATCGACAATAAAAACAATTTGCCACTAAAAATCAGTAATTAAAATAAATAATTTATTAATTTGTCTTTCCCTCCTATTTATTGGACAAGCTATTCACTCCTATTATTATAAGAAAAAATAAAAGAAAACCCTAGTATTTTCTTCAGCTCATGAACTCATTTTGAAGATGACTATGGTTGCTGTCAAATTAGTCACACCGCTCCATCTCAAATTCAGTCTCCGATAATCTTTTACCTAGGTAACTTTATCTTTTATGCAAATGGCTAGACCCATCGATGAATTCCATCCATTTACAATTGATTTTGGGTTGATGTTGCTCGACTTTGTTCAATCTTTGTTGTCAGTCGTATTCCTATCATTCTCTCCTGCACTTTATTGTCTTCATCGGCAAAAATTCTGCTTCGCTGGAACCAATTTGTGGTTTTTTGTCCAACTATGACGTTTTGGGATTTATAAAAGTATAAATTTTATCTGTTTGCTAAGTCATTTGTGATATCTGGCTGCTGTTAAGTTCATGGGTTATTTGTTGAATTGTTTCTTCTGTCGTTTCCTCTACTGCTTAATGATTTGGTTCCTCTATTTGCTAACTATTATTGTTATGATTGTTTAAAAAATTGTTAATGTTGGTTGATGCATATTGATGTTTTAATTGAATCTAATACTTCTACAGATATGGATTCAACAATGTTCTAACTTTTTGCCTGGGTATTTTTTAATTCTATTATTTGTTGTTGGTTTAGTGTGTTGGTAGACTTGTTGCTGGTTACTTATGGTTAATTGGAGCGTTTTAGCGGCCAAAGTTTGAAAAAGATTTACAACATCCAGAATAACATTGCGGGTTTTAAACGTTTTCCTATGTCAATAAAAAGTTCCAAGGTAAAAAAAATGCATAAAAATCGAAATAAATCCATAATCAAAGTACACCAATAGCACTCTTAAACCAAACATCATAACAATCTGTATTACTACATCATTTACTTAATTAAGTCCAAATAAGTCTAATGCCAAGGTTATAAAATATAAAAATCTTACACTCTAAAAATCAGCTGATATGATGACGTAAAATTCAATGATACTTTTAAGTACTAGTTAGAATTTAAACTCTGATCTCGTAGAGTCAGATATCTATAGATAAATTTGGTACCAACCTAATAAAATATTAACTTATTAGAAAAATATATAGAAATCATAAACACATGTATTATCAGTAGGTGATAGTTCAAAGTAGATGAACTTCTGCAATATATTGATTCATAACTGTTACTTGTTGTTCAGTTGAATAAACTGATTGTTGTCAACTTACTTATTTTTCCTTAAGAAAAATGTTGATCTGGTTAAAAGAGTAAAGAGAGGTTGATTCTCCCAGATGCAGATTGAATATAGATAAAAATCTTAGCTTCTCCAGAACAGTTTCATTGAACATTTTAATTACAATATATGTGTCTTAGTATTCTTTCTGAAGAAAAAGTTGGCCTGAGTAAAATTTAAAGAGTACTTCACAAAAAAAACAAATTAAAGAGCTCGTCATGCACTGGAATGTTGCAATGCTTTTACAATAAATATAGGCACTTAATTTTTTTTTTTGGGGGCGGGGGGGGAACTTATTATTTTGGTTTGAAGTTCAACAAAAAATTTCTGCAACATTCATCAACCTCACCATCATTTTGATCCCTTAGCTTTTCATTGTATTTCATTGAATCAATTAGAAAAGCTTATCATGAAACGTTTTAGATAAAGCAAGTAAACTATTGGAGGAGTACAGAATGACAATATGCAACATTGAATAAGAATTGAATACCAGAGAAGTATAGATAGATGAGAATAGAGAAATCAGAACCTTGATCTAGTAGTTTCATATTCATTTTTAAAATCAAATAGTTTACCGGGAATGAAAACATATGCATCTGATAACATATCAATATTAAACTCCAATTATTAGGTCCTTTAGCCTTTTCTTTCATATTGAAGAAATTTGTATCACTATGACACTACCAAACCAATTCTTTACGTTTAGATCGAAAAACATGTTTAGTTCTAGCTTTTCTTAAAATTATCATAGATTTTGGAAGATAATTTAGTAGCGGAAAATTATAAAAAGGAAGACCTCTAAACAAAAACTTAATATTAAGAACCAAAAAGTTAACAACAAAATATCTCAGTTCATGTTTTCATTTTTTTTCTAATTAAAATTTTATGAGATCCTTTATGGGTACTAAAGAAACACAAAAGTGTGAAAAATCATGTCTTACCATGGAAATCTGAATTGAGTTTGTTTTGGAAAGTTGAAATGAGTTCTTTTTTAAATGACTGGGAAGTTTTTGGTGTACTTCAGAATTTCAAGTTACTAGTCGTGAAATTAGAAACAAAAATATACCATATGTAAGGAATTGTTGGTGTTTCTCGTTATCAGTTCAAATGGAATCTTTTATGTTAAATGAATATGTAGACACTTCAAAAGTAGGCATTCAAAATTGTTGAATACTTAGAAAGCTCTTGTAGTTTTGGAGGAAAAGAGAACTTGTGAGTTCTTCTCTCACTGTTAAACTAATAAGGGTCATTTAAAGAGTGACTAGAATTGCAACTAATTTGACTAACAAATAAGGGCTATTAGTGCTTTATATCAAAGAATAAGGATTATTTTGAGTGAACTCCTTTGGACATCCTCTTTCCTTACAATAAAAAATTAAACTTCTGGGCAGTCCATACACTATGTTTGATTTCATTTATGTTATTTTTGCGGATATGTTAGTGTTATATGATATTTGTATGTTAGAGATTTTTTTTCTCTAATTCCCTAAAGCAACTATCATCTATATTGATTTTACTTTGTCTTGATGTTCTTTCTAGCTAGCCTTACACATTTCAGTCTTGTTCTCAAGCTTTCAGCCTTAGAACAAATACTTGGCAAATATGTCATGTTTTCTAAATAGAGGATCGTCATGGCTATAGCTTGCCTGATGTTTCACACTTTTTTTATAAGGTAAGTGTTATTAATAACAACATAAAGAATATGGAAAGAATTACAAGATATGACATTTGAGCTTACAATAAATCTCTAGCTAACTATAAAAACTATCTAAGCCAGAATTAGTGAGTTAATTAAGTGCTGAAGTTGTTCAGCGTTAGCCGCAGGATACACATACCCCCTAATACTTCATTATAGCTAAGTAGAAATTTCTCTGTGTGCCATATGTAGAAACACATTTTCCCACAACTACCAGTATATAAAAATGGGATCCAGGATAAACTTTTAAAAGTGTTATTGGATTTGGTATCCCACCACTTTTCGAACGGTAGTGTTACAAGAGAGTTGATATTGGGAGCTTGTTCTTTTATTTTACCCAAGTGTAATATGTAGATTGTAGGCTAGAGGTGGGTTGTCTCTGTCTTCAATCCTACACCCTCCCTGAACATGTATGTTTAGTGTTTTAATTCATGAAAAGTGATTGTTCTTTCATTCCCTTATTAATTGACCCAGTACTCAACCTAGGATTTCCAATGTCTTATATAACTTTGGTAGTTCATGTTTTTATACATTACATTTTATCTTTTGACACATTTATTTTATTATTTTAGGTCATACAATCTGATGTTCGAAAATGTTGCATGTGAAATTCAATATGCTAAAGGATTGAGGAAATTATTTGAAGACATTATTCGATAGGATTGGTTATATTAGTTCATACAATATAAGTTTGTTTTTGAAATTGTGAAAATAAATATTTTAGATTCATACTTCTTTTTGTTTGTTTAGATTTGAAGAGATCCTGTTTTATGTATATTAATAGAAAAATTACAAAACTATCACTAGAAGTTCAAATTAGATCATTTTCTCGACATATATATTAGTAATAGTGGCAAAATAGGTGTCACTAAAGCGTGTGACTTTGAGCTTCAATTTAATTGAATATACCAACCATAAAAATGGTGTTTGTATGGGGAGATGACGACGTTTTCACAAGGATATTGTATCCTTTAAAATTGCCACCAAATAATTGTCCTTAAAGATGTGGACTAGTAGCAGCAATTTAGTTGCAATTAAAATGGACGCTAAAAGGGAAAATTAAACATTTTCAGAAGGAATATTGTAGCCATTTTGTTTGCCACAAAACAATTGTCATTTAAACTATTGACTTTTAGCGGCAATTTGATTGAATTTACCGGCTATAAAAATGAACTCTAAAAGAGCATAGTTAGGCATTATGAAAGTGATTTCGCAACCAATGTAATGCCGCAAAAAATTGCCGCTAAAACTAATTGTTATTAGCAGCAATAGGTATTACCCTTTACTATCTTTTTCAAGAATGGTCACGAAAGCCTTTAGCGACCCCAACATCGCCGACTAAAGATCAATGGCCGGTAAAGGATATAGCGGCAACATTTTTATTGCCACTAAAGAACATTTTTGTACTAGTGTGAAGTTTTCCTAAAAACTTCGTAGCCTCCGTCTCATTAGATGTGGTGCACTTCATACCCATGAAAAAAACTCTACTTAGTGTGGCTTTTCAGACATCCTAGGATACTTAAACCTAATGCTCTGATACCAAGTTTGTCAGGCCTTGAAGCTACCCTCAGGACGTGGACACGGGACCTCGGATCACGAGTGACCCCAAGCTAACCCTGATGGCATATCATAAGCATACTAAAGTAAAGTGAAACAAAGAAATATTATGCGGCAGCTAAATCATCATGTAAACTGAAATGATGGGAATACCCATAAGCTATCTGAATATATGAAAACTAAGAGTTTAACAATAGTTGAAAGGTCAAACTAAAATTCTAAATCTGAATCTAACTATGTCTGAAAATAGCCTCTAACTAACTAGAAGTGTTGGAACATGCCCCAGCTATATCTAGCAAAAACTAAAACTAAAACTAAAACCAAAGGAAACATATATGTCATTCTCGAAGAATGAGGACTCACGACTGATACTGGTGAGCTAAAGATCAGGAACCGATCTATGTGTGATCTGGAAGCTGAGGACCTGAACCTACATCACGAGAAGATGTAGCGCATAGTATGCGTCAGTACTTGAAAGGTACTGAGCATGGAAAATAGGATATAAGTTGAACAAAAACATATATCTGATCAATGTTAAGAGATAAGCATGATACTATACTAAGAATACTGAACATGAACTAACTGGATGCAATGACCAAGTTTATAACATACTGAGACTGAAATCTGACTATAACTAATAACACGGTCCATGCAATAGAATCTGATGGTAAGGGAGCTACTAATAACCGATATAAAATCATATGAGCTAAATGTGGAGTTTGATGTATACCCCCATGAGAGGACCCAATATACTCTACCAGAGGTATAGAGGCATGACTGGCGTGATCACAAAAATGTAATGCCCAACAGAGGGGACATAACCTATGGGGAACGTAGTTTTGCGACTTGAGGGTGACTGACCCTAGTCCACTCGATATTAAGCTACTCCCAATTGATTATGTAATTAACAATATATGACTTGAATTCTCTAATACTGGATAGCTCAAAAATACTGACATGCTAACTGAAAATGCAACATTAATGGACTAATAATGAAACATTAAAATCTGAGGCATGTATATCTTAAATAACGGTCTTAGCAGGTGTAATTCATGAGCTAAAAGAACTACATAGATAGGGTTCTGAATTTATGAAAGAATCTTCACAAAACGTTACTAAAATCATGATAATCTGATTTGGATCATTCTAACTGCTAAAACCCAACAATTTGTA
Source organism: Solanum stenotomum (assembly GCF_019186545.1). Lineage (NCBI taxonomy): Eukaryota > Viridiplantae > Streptophyta > Magnoliopsida > Solanales > Solanaceae > Solanum > Solanum stenotomum. The sequence goes on from NC_064291.1 coordinate 28,185,656, forward strand.
ACATTCAATAAACCTTAGGTCTAGATGATATTAGGGGAATAAGGATTCTGATTGAAATCTAGGGACCTAATAGGTGAAAGGAACCCACTAGTGAAATCCCACTTACCTGGTGATGAAATTCACGGAGAAATCTTTCAATTTTGGGGCTGGAACTGATGAAAACTCGCTATGTTCTTGAACTAGGGCTTGGTCGACTTTGTTCTCTGTTTTTCCCTAAGTTTGGTTAATATTTGGTGAATAATTAATTAGGGTACATTATAATTAGTTTACTATCCTAAAATTGACCAAAACCACGTAGTCTAGGTGTTAAACGACGTAGTTTATGGTCCAACGCATAAGGAAAAGACCAAACCACCCCTGACTTAAAATCTGCTGAAGCCGCTAATGGGACTGATCGATGATCTGTGGACGGATCTATGATTTGTCCTGTCAGTCCATTGATCGACATCAGAGGATATGTTATGGGGGGTCCTGAGGGTCTCGATCTATGGACTGATGGATAGTCCATGGACTGATCCACGATCCGTCCTGTCAGTCCATCAATTGACTTTAGAGGATAGTTTCTGGGATGGGGTTGCAAGTGGTTAACCACGGACCACCAGAACGGACCATGGGTCACCCTTTGGTTCGTGGGTGGTAACTCAAGGTTGCACCCGTAATTTCGGAAAAAAAATCTGCATTTTGGTAGTTTTATCATATGGGGTGTTACACTAATTCAAATTAGGTAATTTCTACTTTTCAATTGGGAGAACTTGGGGGTCCATGGGTGCAAGGATTCCATGAATTAAAAGCTATCATACCTTGTTATCAAAGCCTAAAAGAAATTGAAGAATGGAGACTTGGCCTTGAACCCTAGCATGAATCTTCTTCTTCAAACTTCTAGAGAATGAAATATTTTGGAGAGGAAGAAATTTGGTCTTCTTTTTGAATTTTAGAAGAATGACTTCATTGAATTATTTTGGGGTTAAAACCCACTTATATAAGGGTATTAGGCAAAACGACGTTTTGTATGGATAAAATAATTAGGAAAAGAACGAATTGCCTCTAAAAATAACTGCCGACCAACCACCTACGGACCCTCACCGATGAACCGTGGTCTGGCCGACGGTCAATCCTGCAAAACCGTTGATCACTTCAGAAACAATGATTTGGGGCCCTGACCTATGGACCTTTAATCACATATTGTGGACTGAATAACGGTCCATTGGTCCGGCCGTGGTTCCTGACCTCTGATCATTTTGGGTGGGCAATTGGCGGACCACACCTACGGTCCATGGTCTAGTCAACGGACCGTGGTTGGCCTCCGTCTCATGGCTCCAGGAAGCTATGAAAAATGCTACTTTGCCCCTGCCTGAATCTGAGGTGTTACTATGTGACAGCCTTAACATCTTCAATTTCAATCACCCTATTACAAGACACTCTAATTAACTTTTACGGACCGGTCCACTTTGATTTTAATTTTCTCGGAAAAAGCTCAAAACTAGAATTGAAACGGAGAATGTGCTCACGTTACCAAATATCCTTGTGTAGGATTTTGGCATCATTTTACATTTTGTATGTAGAGAGAGGACTTCTCATATGCCTTTAAGCAAAATTCATCCAATTCAAGTAGTTGGTCTACACGGTTCCTCGAAGCCATATCCCAATCTATGTTCACCCTCTTCAATGTCCATAAGGTTTTGTGCTCCAATTCAATGGCAAGTGAAAGGCCTTCCCACACACTAATTTTTAGGGGAGACATGCCAATGGGAGACTTGAAAGTTGTCTGATATGCCCTAAGTGCATCATTAATGTGATCAGACCAATCGATGCGATTTCTATTAACTATTTGTCAAATATGTTCTCGATTTCCCTCTTAGAAATCTCAATTTGTCCACTTGTTTATGGATGGTACGGTGTGGAAAACTTGTCCTTTACCCCATACATGGACAAAAATGTTTCAAATTGGTGATTATAGAAATAGGAACCACAATCACTTATAATATATCTTGAAGTCCTAAATCTTGTGAATGTGCACCTCTTTAGGAACTTAGTGACACTCCTCCCGTCGTTGTAAGGTAAAGAAACGACTTCTAACCATTTTGATACATATTCAATAAACACTAGGATGTATTTGTTAATGAAAGAGCTAACAAATCATCCCATGAGGCCAATCCCCCACACATCAAAAAGTTCAACTTCAAGAATTCTTGAAAAAGGCAGCTCATTTCTCCTTTAATTACTCCCTTGCATTTTGCATTGCACACAAATTTTACAAAAAATATGTGCATCCCCAAAAATTTAGGCTAATATTATCTGCATTGAAACACCTTTGAAGTAGTACATATATCTCCATGATTCCCACCAATTTGTGATGCGTGGAAAGTCTAAAGCATATCTTTCACCACAACTTCATGAATGAAATGCATGATTATGTGATCAGCACACTCCTTAAAGAGATAGGGTTCATCCCAGACATATTTCATAACATCAAATAGGAACTTCTTCTTTTGATATTTGTTCAATCCTTTTAGAATCAATCACACTATAAAATTTTCATAGTCGGCATGCCGTTATATTGAGGTTTGAAAGATCCTCATCATTGTTCATCGAGAAAAGCATCATCGATGTTTAGTTCTTTCACCAAAGCAGCACTTGATTCAGACATTTATAGATGGTCTGCTACCTGATTTTCACAATCTTTCCTATCCTTTACTTCAAAATAAAACTCATGAAAAAGAAGTGCCCAACAAATCAATCTAGGTTTGGCTTCCTTCTTTGCCATCAAATACCGGAGGACTGCATGATCAGTATGCACTACAACTTTGTTACCCAAAAATTGTGCTCTAAATATTTAAAATTATACATGACGGCTAGCAACTCTTGTTCCATCGTGGTATAGTTCTTTTGAGCCCAATTTAATGTCTTGCTAGCATACTACATGGGATGATAAAATTTATTCTTGCGCTGCCAAAGAATAACACAAAGCTCTACTCCACATGCATCACACATTATTTCAAAGTGAAGACTCCAATCGGGTGTAATTATGATTGAAGCTGATATAATATTTTCTTTTAAGCTGACAAACACCTTCTTACAATGTGCATCAAAATCAAACACACTTTCATTTTCAAGCAATCGACAAAATAGAACAACTACATTAGAGAAATCCTTTATGAATCGATGGTAGAATTCAACATGGCATAGGAAACTCACACCTTTCACTAAATTGAGGGAGGCAACTTGATAATAATATTGATCTTAGTTATGTCAACCTCAATCCCTTTTCCAAAAATTGTATGCCCAAGGACTATTCATTACTTTACCGAGAAGTGACACTTTTCCCAATTAAGGACCAAAATTGTGTCAACACATCATTTCAATACTTCCCCTAAATGGTTCATGCATTCTTCAAATGAGTCTCTCACAATAGAGAAATAATCCATAAAACATTCCATAGACACCTCCACCATATCAGCAAATATTGACAATATGCACCTTTGGATAGTGGTCCATGCATTGCACATCCCAAATGACATATGTTTGAAGGTAATGTCCCATAAGGACATGTAAATGTGGTTTTTCTTGATCCTTCGGTGCTATAGAGATTTGAATATATCCCAAATAACCATCGAAGAAGAAATACAACTCTTTTCCCACAAGACAATCAAGTATTTGTTCAATAAAGGGCATAGGTAAATGGTCTTTCTTGGTCTACGACTTTAATTTCAAGTAATCCATGCACACTTTCAACTTAGTCACTAGCCCAGTAACTATAAGCTCACAAATGCATCTTTTTTTGGGGATACATTGAACCGAACATACCTATTGAATGTTTGCAATAGGAGAGATCTAGTCTTCCATTCTTTTTGGGCTTCCATCATCAAGGTATGTGTGTATTCACACATGGAGTCCTTTCCTCCATAGGGTCCCCAAGGTTTCCAAGTTCTCCTTTCGATTTCAATTGGTTCAAGTTGGGGTTTCAATCCAATTTTATGCGTTTTATTACATTGTGATTGATTGTTGATGAAAAAGTCTCCACATGAATCAATGTTAACGCATGATATTTAGTTGAACTTATGTTGACCCATTCCTAAATTATGATTTCCTACTATAAACCTATGATGAACCCATGAACCTATGCATTATTAATTTATGAAGATATGCATGTTTTTATGAAGTTATTGTACATAAATTGATGATTCTTTGAAGGAAAGTATTGATGCTATTGTAAAAGGATTTCTCACTTACTATGATGGTCATGATTGTGAAAGGTATTTCTCACAAATGAATTCACATTGGTGAAAGGTTTTCTCATCCATTTTTTGTTTTGTTTAAGGAGATATTCAACGTTTTGATCTTGAAAGATGTGGATAGGTAATTACCTTTCATAAATCAAACTGATAATTGACTTCCAACTATTTGACTTGAATTTAGACTTAGCACCGAGAGGACTTGAGGTGGAGGCTCAAATAGGGTACTCTCTAATAGCAACCTCTAGGCTAAAACTAAGTGCCCCTGTAGAATGTCTTAAATTAAAGTACATAGCTACTAAATCCACTTTAGAAAATGACAATATGTACTGATTCTACCTTGGAAAGTATATTCCCCTTCTTTCGGTATGAGGGATATACCGGATTCCATGATATAGCTACGATGGTTTTATTATCGCTTAAAGCTAAGACCCCACAAAATGATTTTGTTTTCTTTAAGTTTTTGTTATGTCCTTTATTTCAAATGCATTGACTATATCCTATGATTTTCATGTTTTACTTCTTCATGTTTAAAATGTTCAAATATTGATCATGTCTACATGTTTTTAACCATTTATACAATTATATTCGTGTGAATGTATACTACCTTATACTTAGTACATTCAATGTACAAATACATACTTTTACGTACATTATCTCATGAATGTAGGATCCGACTTTCCTACCCGCACACTCATGTTTTGAGAACGTAGACACTTTATAGCTTTATGTCATTTCGTTTCAGACTTTGTATGTGATGTATGGGTTACGCCCCGATCACTTTCCTTATGATGTATTAGATAGATATGAGACTTATGGTAAACTTCCTTTTATTTTCAAACTCATTTGATAGATAAAATTCTATCCTTTGAACTGTTTTTTCTATTATCTTGTATGATGTATCCTAAGTAGATTTTGTAGGGACTCTCTGGGTCTTATACGCCATGTCATGTCTAGGGTGTACTTTGGGTCGTGAAATTCCCATTGTTTATAGCTTATTGTTTCTTATTTATTATCTTCCACGTGATAGCCCATTGCTTATGGTTCTGGGCTAGGAGTTAGACTTACCTACTAGAGAAATGTAGTAGGTGCTATCATGACGTGAGAAATCAGGTTTTGACACCCTAACACTCGACCCTAACCCGACCTCTGTCCGATTGATTTTAGGAAAATAAGTTGATTTGAAAATATTTTCAAAAATAGTTATGTCAATCAAACATGAGAATTTTAGAAAACATTTTCCTTCGTACCAAACACACCCTAAACAAGATGAATTGTTACTTATTGAAGGTTATATCTTTGTAGGAGATAATATTCAAAGGCAACAATTGTATTTAACATATAGTAAACAAAACACATCTTAATCATTTCTAAACAAAGTTACAAATCCCAGCATAATAAAAAAGTCAACGTTTCAAATTAATGCAAAAAATAAATTTAGAGATTGTCTGTCATGAATTAGTAAACAGAAAAAGCCAAATATTTAAAAAAACAAAAACAAATTATATAAAGAGACTAAAATCCCCAAAAAATGATTCCAAAATTGAAAAAGATTAGTCAAGTCAACAAGAAACAATATATAAAATAATTTTGTTCACTAGAACTTAAACAAATGACTAATTCCATGATAAAATTAACGTGAAAAAATTAGATAAATATGTTGGTGAGTTAGCATTCTTATGATATTAATATTTTCTTTCCTAAGAAATTCGATTTGACTTTCTACAGGAATCTCATAGATTTAGTGAGTTCATTTTCAGCAAAAAAATACCAAAAAAAAATTATTTCCCTTTGTTTGTCTTAATTACATAGGCCGAAAGAAAGAATGCTTTGGACATGTAATTTGAAATGCTATTTTTAAGAAACGATTTAAAAATATAACTTTAATATTTCCAAAGCTAAGAAACTTTTGTTTCATCTTAATATAATCGTTAGAAACATCATTAATTTTTTATTTGGCAACAACGACAAACTTTGCCACAATGATTACATGCTTGAGAAAATATTTTACCAAGGGTAGTACTGACTTATTTTTACATATTGGTCAAAAATAAGAAATGATATTGATGGTCTTCACTTGTAGAAATGGGCAGTTAAAATTACGTGTCTCAAATCTCCCGCCTCATTCTCATTTGTATAGTTTGATAGCATGTTTTGCATGAAAAAATACACTACTTTTAAAAATAAGATTATGCCGGATGTTGCTATGAATTGATATGTTTATTGAATATAAATGTTCATCACCTATTCATTTTATCCAAAATAACCTTTTTTGGTTTTCAACATTTTATCAACAATCCACAATCACCATCAAGCATTATGTCACAACCCGATCCTACACCCTGGACGTGGCCGTTACTCGAGAACAATTTTTTGTCCCCAAGCGAACCCTCATCTTGGCTGACTACAAGCGGATAACTAACTCAAGCATACAAAGCTTAAAAATGAATAAAAATTCAGGAAACTTAAATACAAAGCATTAACTCAAAAGAAAGCTCTGAATAATATAATATATTCAACTCGCCCCAAAATGGGCAACTTATGTCTTTAAAACATTTAACAAAATAAATGAACTAACTTCTGAAACTCTATTGTCTATCTATCAAAACTCTAACTGACAAAGATGGAAGTCGAGATAAGACCCACGACATCCTAACAACTGAAAAGTAAATGAAATCCTCCGAAAGCAAGGAGGCTCACCATAACTAACTCGAACTCTATGTGGTATCCACGAAGCTCCTGTTGATGACCCATAATACATGTATTTGCATCATGAAAGGATGCAGGCCAAATGGCTCAGTATGTGGAATGTATGAGCATGTAAGGGGAATTCTAAAGCATAACATAAGCTTGAAACTTGATAAAAAGGGAAACATACTTAACTATTTTCAACATTACTCAGCTTAAGGACTACTCAAAGATACTCAAAACTACTCAAACTTTCTCAACTCAGAAGTACTCAAGGATAAAATACTCAACTCAGTAATAAGGTTTTCAACTCAGTTAAACTCAACGATAAGGTACTCGATACAATGAAGCACATATCAACTCAAGATACTCAATTCAAGATACTCAACTCGGAGGTACTGAACTCAAGGTACTCAACTCAAGATACTCAACTCGAAATACTCAACTCATGATACTTAACTCAATATAAAGAAACAATACAGATGTAATATATGCAAAGTTTTAAAATAGTAGAAAACAACTCAATTTACTCATATAATAAAGCAATATAATATTCTGGATAACAACTCAATGTGTTGAAAAATATAGTAATACTCAATGTGTATATAAAAATACAATATAACTCTGTGGAGTTTCTCTAACTGACAACCACTACTATGAGCCTAAGTGACGATACATCGTCTTGCCCATGCTGCCAGAATTGGCCTATACTTTGCCGTCATATAGAACACTTTAATTAAGTGGCTCCACTAGTCTATGCTAAAAAGCACTAATGAGTCATCTAAAAAGTATGATCCTTTCTACCCATGATGGCTACATGGTTTATGGAGACTTGAGTTATTATGAACTCGCGTCCCCATATCGGTGGTCAATACTACTCCCAAAATATACTAAGCTCATAAAAAGGGAAACATACTTAACTATTTTCAACCTTACTCAGCTTAAGGAATACTCAAAGATACTTAAACTTTCTCAACTCAGAAGTACTCAAGGATAAGATACTCGACTCAGTAATAAGGTTCTCAACTCAGTGTAACTCAACGATAAGGTACTTGATACAATGAAGCACAAATCAACTGAAGATACTCAACTCAAGATACTCAACTCGAAGGTACTGAACTCAAGGTACTTAATTCAAGATAATTAACTCGAAATACTCAACTCGTGATACTTAACCCAATATAAAGCAACAATACACTTGCAATATATGGAAAGATTTTAAAAACAGTAGAAAACAACTCAATATACTCATATAAAAAAAAATATAATACTGTGGATAGAAACACAATGTATTGAAAAATACAATAATACTCAATGTGTATATAAAAATACAATATAACTCTGTGGGAGTTTCTCTAACCGACAACCACCACTATGAGCCTAAGTGATGATACAACATCTTGCCCATGATTCCAGAACTATCCTATATTTTTACTTCACATAGAATGCCTTAATTAAGTGGATCCACTAGTCTATGCTAAAAAGCACTATGGAGTCATCTAAAAAGTATGATCCTTTCTACCCATGATGGCTACATGGTTTATGGAGACTTGAGTTATTATGAACTCGCGTCCCCATATCAGTGGTCAATACTACACCTAAAATATACTCAGCTCATAAGTTTTAAAAACAAAACTCTTTTTTTGGTTTGAGATAATTACTCAAAACTTAGCTTAAAAGCTCTCTTGGAAATTGGTATTTCATTTCATTCTCAAATGTGAAAACATTTTTTAACTCTTGGGAATACTTAGTTCCCATATAATCTTTGAAGAAATGAACTTTAGTCTTCAAACAAAGTTAAAATGTTTGTAAAAGACTTCTTAAAATATGGTTCATGCCGAATTATGGACGTGAATGACTCATTGCAAGGTTTTCAATAACCATAGATAGAACTAAATACTCGGAACTCAACAACTCAGAACTCAAGAACTTCAGTGATACAACTCACTTGAAGAATTCTCAACTCATAAGGGTCATGCGGAAATATGGGCATGAACAGCTCAACTCGAGGACTCAATGATACTCCTCATCTCAAGATTTCTCGACTCATACGGTTTATGCGGAATTATGGGCATGAACTACTCAACTTAAGGACTTCATAGGTAACATGTAATAGTTTCATGATTAGGAATATAATCTCAGAAGGGGTTAGGAGCTCAATACTCAAGACTTAGAACTTGAAGATACTACTCCTCTCAAAGATGCTCAACTTATCAAGTTCATCCAGAAATTGTGGGCATGAACGACTTGACTCGAGGGTCTACAATATAATATGGAACTCTAGTATGGGACTCTTTTCATTCTCATACTTACTTCCTTAAAACATAGCTCAAATCGATAGTTGATCTCAAAGGATCCACTATTGAACTTACTTGAACACTACTCTTAACTCTCCCTTGAATGTGAATTATGAATTCAAGAGTTATGGTTCATGATATGAAAGATCTCGTGATGATAAAGTAGACTCATGAATATAGTCTCCTCACTCTCATACTCACTTGCTTGAGTCTAGAAACAAGTTATTAGAAATTATAGAAGACTCCTCAAAAAGACTCAAAGGGACTTTCTCAAAAAGAATGTTCGAAAGAATTCTCAAAACTTGAATCGCAACTCTACCTTGAATTTGATTTATGAATTCAAGGTTGTTATTTGTGATAGGAAAAATCTCATGATGTTTAGAAGTCTTTTTAGATAGTTAAACATGAGAAATGACAAGAAATCACTGTCTGGAAGCAAGTCCGTGACGCGGAGAAACATATAAATTTTTCCAATCCTGAGGAACAGGTCCGCGACGCAGACCCGGTACCTAGATTCGCCCGATTTTTTCCTTCTTTGTTTTCTAACCCCAATTTGCCTAAACTCGATTCTTTTTCTCAAATTCTATGTAGATTCAGATACCCACTACATTTACACAAGAATCTAATCAAACACAACTCTATAATCGACACGATTTCCTCAAGAAACTCATCAATCTCATCTTAACTCAAGAACGAAAGTCAATTTCAAGAACACAATTCAAGAACATCAAACCTTGAACTTTCTAGATCGAACTTAACGCTGAAATTAACATGATTGGCGTGTGGGTGACCAAAACCCACACTATGGAATCTTACATACCTCTTAGGAATCAAACCATGGCGAGAAACCACAAGAATCTCGATGAATGCTTGATCCTTTCCTCTTTTCTCCTCTTTTCTCTTATTTTCTCTTCTTGAACCCTCAACTAGAGCCCTAAGCATAGATTATGATTATAAAACTGAACCTAATATAATTAGACCCTTAAACCCTTACAAAAAATGAATTAAATCTGATTGGATAAGGAAAAGACCAAAATACCCCTTACTATTTTCGGGTAACTTTCCTTAACTGGACAACCTAACTTCAAAAGGGAATATCTCACTCATACGAATTTGAAACATAGCAAACTCGGTGGTGTTGGAAATATATTTTAACGACCTTTCATTTAATACCTTTTAGCCCACCTAACTCATTTTGTACTAAGAAATATGGTCGTTTGAACTTGACTCAGAACTTAGAAAAACTAAGGAATGACTTGAATGAATTCTCTCTTGTTCTTTTTTGGAACTGAAGGTACTATATCTAGTCACCTTAACACTCAAGAAAATTTTAATTCCTCAGTAAAATCCTACTCACAATGAAGGATGGTTCAAGTCTTAGTTCAAAAAATTTCTGGGGTGTTACAATATCTACCCCTTGGGATCATTCGTCCTCGAATGACGACTAGAGTGGGTATGGAACGGGTTACTCTTACCAAGGTCTGAGTCTAATGTTATGCTCTTACTATATTCATGCTTAACCCAAATTCTTAGGTTCGGGTCCTATACTTCTCTATAGGAAAGTCTCATCCCAAGACTATTACTCTTTACCACCACATTGGGTTCATATCAAGAATCACCTAATGTTTAACAAAACCATGTTCAAGCTTAGTACTCTAACAACTCCATGGATTCCTACTAACCAGCTCCTTAGGAAATTTTTAACACTTGACTTGATTTCTCATCTTGTCATCTCCCCTTAGGTCAAAAGCTGACACTTGAAAGCTATGGACCTATTCCATCAACTCTAAACTGGTCTATGTTTTCTTTTACTCTAACACTCGGGAGAAGGTTATTTTATAACTACTGAAATCTCAATAGGCAGGTACAAAGACCTCTTTCTAAGGTGTTTATCTTAACCTCTTTTGATTATGCACCCTCTTTGTACACCTCTTAATGCTTCTTGTTATTCTTGTGACTTAGCCACACTTCAATGCCCTTATCTAAAGGTTAGGTTCTCTCACATGTACCACTCATATTTATTGTAGCCTATCACATTAACTCCTCCCCTACTCTATGTCAAGTCTTCTAGATCAAATCTCAAGACTAACATCATCACCCTCATGTTGCCATTCTTTTGATCATGACATTCATCTTAAATTCAAGTTTAATGTTTATTACTAAACCTGAATATCAATATGATTGCTCGCCTACCATACTATACATCATTACTTGATCAGTTCTATAACCTTCTGAACATCATGACCTTCTCAAACAAATCATAACCCTAGCTTTGATCTATCACTTCATAAATACTCTACTTTCTTATTAGACACGAGAATTTATTTTCCTCTAATATGATGGCACATCGCCATCAACTCTATTTTGGTTAACAAATATATACACTATCTCATCTTGACTAGCAACTCTGACTCTACCCATAAGGAAAAACTCCTCATCAATAACTTACTGGGTGTATTAATATAGTAACATAGCTCTTTAAAACACTATCTCTCTTTCTTAGTTCACTAAACCTCTGCATACTTTCATTTAACTTTGGGCTCTTTCACTACTACTGCTCATGATCTCGTAACTCATGCTACCTTTTTGGGTAGAAATATTACCCAAGCTCTAAACATACCTCCTCATAAGGATCTCAGCTAAAACAAGGCTAAGGGAAGAGAGTACAACTCATTTTTAGCTCAATGCATGATTTATATATTTATGGGTGCATTCCTCTAAAACTGAACACTTAAATTACTATTGGGCTTCTCTCAAGCCCCTCTAAAGTCTCATGACTTCCTTAAAACTCTTACGAAGAATAACTCATCGATAAAGGACTAACTTTTCTTTTCAACCAACTTTAGTATGATGGGTAGTCAAATGAATCTCAGAATCACACGATGATTAATAAATCTCGATGACTTAGCTCTATTGCACTATTAAGAACATGAAAGAAAGGAAGGTTTTCTTAAATGTCTGTAGTACCTTATTTATAGAAGTGGGGTCCTCACAACCATAAACAACATCATATTGACACGGCTTTATAGGCACTCTAGGACCCTTGAACTCTGTGCTCTGATACCAAGTTTGTCACGACTCGAGCCTACACCCTGTATGTGGCCAGCACTCGAGAACCATTGTTAGTCTCCAAGCGAACCCTCATCCTCGTTGACTACAAGTGGAATACTAATGCAAGCATAAAAGTCTTTAAAATGAATAAAAACTCATGAAACTTAAATACAAAGCTTTAACTCAAAAGAAAACTCTGAATAATATAATATATTCAACTCGCCCTAAAATGGACAACTTAAGTCTTTAAAACATTTAACAAAATAAATGAATAGAGTTCTGAAACTCTATTGTCTATCTATGAAGCGTCTAACTGACAAAGATGGAAGTCGGGATATGACCCAAGACATCCTAACAACTGAAAAGTAAATGAAATCCTCTGGAAGCAAAGAGACTCGCCATAGCTAACTCGAACTCCATCTGGTATCAACAAAGGTCTTATTGATGAACCTGAATACATGTATCTGCATCATGAAAGGATGCAGGCCAAATGGCTTACTACGTGGAATGTACGAGCATGTAAGGGGAATTCTAAAGCATAACATAAGCATGAAACTTGATAAAAAGGGAAACATACTTAACTCTTTTCAACCTTACTCAACACAAGGAATACTCAAAACAACTTAATCTTTCTCAACTCAGAAGTACTTAAGGATAGGATACTCGACTCAGTAATAAGGTTCTCAACTCAGTGAAACTCAACGATAAGGTACTCGGTATAATGAAGCACAAATTAACTCAAGATACTCAATTCAAGATACTCAACTCGGAGGTACTAAACTCAAGATACTCAACTCGAAATACTCAACTCATGATACTCAACTCAATATAACGCAACAATACACATGCAATATATGGAAAGCATTTAAAACAGTAGAAAACAACTCAATTTACTCATACAACAAAGCAATATAATATTGTGGATAGCAACTCAATGTATTGAAAAATATAGTAATACTCAGTGTGTATATAAAAATACAATATAACTCTGTGGTACTTTCTTTAACCGAAAACCACCACTATGAGCCTAAGTGACGATACATTGTCTTGCCCACGCTGTCAGATCTGTCCTATACTTTGCCGTCATATCAAATGACTTAACTAAGTGGATCCACTAATCTATGCTAAAAAACACTAAGGAGTCATCTAAAAAGTATGATCCTTTCTACCCATGATGGATACATAGTTTAAAGAGACTTGAGCTATTATGAACTTGCGTCCCCATATCATTGCTCAATACTATTCCCAAAATATACTCTACTCATATGTTTTAAAAACAAAACTCTTTCTTTGGTTTGAGATAATTACTCATAACTTAGCTTAAAAGCTCTCTTGGAAATCAATATTTCCTTTCTTTCCCAAATGTGAAAACGTTTTTAACTCTTGCGAACACTTAGTTCCCATATAATCTTTGAAGAAATAAAATGTACTTTTATTCTTTACTCAAGTCAAAGCTTAAGTGTTAAAACCAAGTTAAAACAATTTTAAAAGACTTCTTAAAATATGGTTCATGCTGAATTATGGACGTGAACGACTAAATGCAAGGTTTTCAATAAACAAAGATAGAACTCAATACTTGGAAATCAACAACTCAGAACTCAACAACTTCAGTGATACTACTCACTTCAAGAATTCTCAACTCATAAGATTCATGCGGAATTATGGGCATGAACAACTCAACTCGAGGACTCAATGATACTCCTCATTTCAAGATTTCTCGATTGATATGGTTCATGAGGAATTATGGGCATGAACTAGTCAACTTAAGGACTTCATGGGTAACATTTAATGGTTTCATGATTAGGAATATAATCTCATAAGGGATTAGGAACTCAATACTCAAGACTTAGAACTTGAAGATACTACTCCACTCAAAGATGCTCAACTTATTAAGTTCATGAGGAAATTATGGTCATGAATAACTTGACTCGAGGGTCTACATAATAATATGGAACTCATGTATACGACTCTTTTCATTCTCATACGTACTTCATCAAAATTTAGGAGAGTTTTTAGATAGTTAAACATGAGAAACGATCAAGAAATCACTATCTGGAAGCATGTCCGCGACGCAGAGATGCATTCAACTATTTGGTCGCGAAATAAATTTTGAGTAAGAACGGTCTGTGACCACTCCGCGACGTTGAGAAAATTTACCTATCCTGAGGAACAGGTCTGGGACGCTCTCAACCCTTATTACTATGCCAAGAGAACATCAACTGTTAGAATGCTCTCTTTGTTGCTATCTGAAACCATCATAGAAGGGTTTCACACATATATTCTTAAGCTTTTATTTAATTTATATGTACAATAACTTTTTTTTTTCTAATTTTGTTGTTTATTTCAATATGAATGAATATTTTTTGATAAGTATAGGTGTACAGTAACTTAACTAAAAGGAATGTGTGCAACTATGGTCCCTCCAAATGTACCTTTCTTGTCAATAATAAAATAAATGTTTTTTTACATCTTCTAGATTTCGAGAATTTAGAAGAAGCTATAATTGATCTCGTCATTAATATTATTAATAAGTTAAAATTGTTCTTACTATTAGAATGTAAATAACACACATCAACAATTTGTACTTGCAGCATCTTTGATGAATTCATTACACCCTAATTATTTTTGCTTCTCTAGTAGGATGATTATGTTGGATTTAATGTATACAGTACAAACCAGAGCTGTGTTTGAGCGCACTTTCTTTTTGGAATTAGATAGGAAAGACATATCATTCGAAGACATTAGGGACGCGGTTCCATATGTACAGAAGTAGTAAGGAAATACTAGAAATTGATCCAGATGTGGTCGATGAGGATAATCTAGGTCTGTGGTTCTTTTGCGATATTGAGTTGATAGGATACAAGAAAGGAATCGAGCTTCACTCCAAAGGAAAAGATACCATTGTGGACAGTAAGAATCAGGAAACATATATTTATATTCTAATTAAGCATTACTTTGTAACATCAATTGTAGAGCATAAGTCATTTTTTCCAAAGGTTTAACTAGTATTACCACCTGGTCAAGGAACCAGTCCTTTTTCAGGTGTCTTAATCTTGATGATCTTCCTTTAATGGTTTATGTGATATTTGATAAAAATGTAAAAAGCAAAGAATTTTTGGATAGAAAGAACAAGTAATGAACTTTAAGATTCAATGAACATATTGAATTCTTAGCAAATAATATAAAGTTTTATGTGAACAACAACTAAACCAAGTGGGGCCTGGCGAACAAATTGATATATACAAACTACGAAATATACCGCTAAGGTAATTTTTAAATTAGAGTTATGATTTCTTTCCTAGTGTACTGGATATCATAAATTTATGGATATGTATTGTCTTCTTCTTTAAGCAATAGTTAATTAATACTGATAACATGAAGTAACAAAAATAATGTCCAAAGAGAACCTACTTTTGCTTGGTAATTGCATCCGTCCATGACAAAAGCCTCAAGATCCAATGAACTTTTTAGAGATCTGCAAATTCCAACGAAATCCAATTAATCAAAGGCTATGATAATCTCTAAGAATTTCTAGCCTGATGGTGGAGGCCGCCACCAGTCCAAATCCAACAACCAAAATATGAAACAGAGGTAGCATCTGATACTTTATTGGGCGAGTTTCAAACTCATTCCACCCCTAGAAAAATATACCTCTTTAAAATTGCAAAACCCAAAACTAGAGAAAATTGATCCTGAAGCATGCTACTATGCAACAAATAGTCATAGCATTAGTGTACTAGTTGCTAACACTTCCTTTCCTTGATTATATAATTAGATTTGTGTTTGATACAAAATTGCGAATTGTTGTTGGTAAATAAAGCAATGACATGGACGTTCAAAAACAACAGGAGATGAGAGTTGTTGAAGCAATATATCTACGTAATTTTTCATTACTCCAAAGTACGATAATTCAATCTTGTGGTTGTTTTTTTTCTAGCCAGTTTTGATAATATTCTGTTGTGTCGAGTGTCTTGGTGGAAACATCATCTCTACCCTAGAAAGTTACGATTAAGGTCTGCGTACATTCTACCTTCCCAATATTCCGCTTGTGGGATTACACTATGTCTGTTGTTATCATTGATTTGTTTCATCTAAAAACATTTCCATTGATCTTATTTTAGTTGTGGAAGTTACTTCTTTTAAATTGGTGTTTATTTCCGCGCATAACTCCTATGCTTCAATAGGAGTCATGGGTTTACCGAGTGTGTGTCAATCATTATAAAAAGTCTCGTCTCCCGGACCCATATAAGGACTGTGTGGATTTAAAAGAAGTAACATCCAAATAAAAAGGATAATTGGAAAAGATATTATTTTAAAAAATATCTTTTATGATGAAACAAACCAACAATAACAACATACCCAATGGAACCCCCAAAGCGGGATACCTTTCTCCTACTTTTGTGCCATAGAGATTTTGCTTTTGCTAAGACCCTCGACACAACAACCAATTATCAAAACAAGCCAGAAATTAAAAAAAAATACCCTAAGATTGAAGAAACATACTTTGGTGGAATTCAAGATTCCGTGGATAAATTGCTTCAATAACACTAATCTCCCGCTGTTTCTGAACCTCCATGTCATTGCTTTCTTCACCCGCTACCACTTTCCATTTTGAATCCAACACAAACTAAACAATTATCAAGGGAGAGAAGTTTTAGCAACTTGTACACTAATGCTATGACTACCACCTGCATAGTAGCATGCTTCATCATCAATATCCTCTATTTTTGGGTTTGGCAAATTTAATGGGGGTATTTTTTTCTAGGGATGAAGTGAGTTTGAAACTCCCCCAAAAGAATTATCAAATGCTACCTCTGTTTCATATTATACATACTTAATAAATAACATGATAATTGTTGAACAATTCAAGGTTTTTTTGGATATCGAAAAATGGACTATTAAACACTTTAAAAAACCATTCACATTCTTAAAGATTATTATCAATATAAATGCATTTCACATTTACAAACTATTTATTCTCCGTATTATTGAATTCCCTCCTTTTATTAGAAATAATAAGGTGGAAGCCGACTCTTTAGTGCCAAAGAAATATGAATTTTATAAATTATTTATTTACAGTGTTTATCTTCCAAAAATTTGCCGTAAAGGTCTTAATTAAATTACTTTCCACTTTGCAACTAAAACAACAATAACATACCAAGTAAAATCCCACAACCTTCCACTTTGCGATTACATTTCTACAAGAATGTATTTTTTTAACATTAACCAAATTGTTATCATAGTTTTATAAATATTATCACTACTAATGTTAATAAACCAAAATATATTGTAGCAATTAAGAAGTCCGAAATTGGAAAAAAAGTATATATATCATAGATTTTCTATAGGGTATAGTATGAACAAACCTCAATACAACATGGACCTAAATATTTCTCAAGCATACCCCACGACAAGATTCTTAAATATTAAACCCTACATTATATGGGGCTGATATTTCAAGCCATACATCACATTCATTTAATTTTATGTTGTTTATGGTCAATTTTCTAAATTTCACATTGTTGATTTCCATATGTTGAAATACCCCAAATTGATCTAATTCCAAGCTCTCCAAGTTAGGTTAATCAAATAATACATTTTTCCATTACACCCTCCATCAAATACATGTATCTATAAAAGAGGAATGAGACCACTCCAGTTCAGATTAGTGGAAGGGTTCAATTTGCAATACTCTAAAACCAAATTTTTCAATGATGTATTCTTATATGCTTATTGAGGAAATTCAAATGTAGCTCTAAGTAAACAGTTCAAAGTAAATTCTTCAACATTAGCAGGTTTTGTAGTAAAATATATCAATAAATCAATAGCTTTAAGAAATTTCTACTAGAAAATAGAGAAAATCAAACTAACATTTTGAATTTTTTGGAAAGACATCCATTAATGAAGTTTTTTTGACCGGAAGTCACGAAATCTAGAAACTCATTTTTTTTTCTCACAAGAATGGGCTAAATAAGAGGATTTAAAATTGAATGACACCTCAACGTACTTTGAAAGAAATCTCCATCGCCTAGATATTACGAAACTTCTCACAATTTGTTTTGCGTCTAAAAACATTAAGGGGATGTGGATTAAGATTGAATCTGGTAAATCACTAAGTCGTTATCCTCCCACCATGATTCTTTTGTGCAATTCCATGAAGTAAAACCTTCAATTGAAGTTTCTTATGGTTGGCAGATCCTTTGAGTTTATGATGATATAACCTAGGTTGGTTCAGTTTAGACCAACTGGAAAAATGAGGCATTGATACACTCAAATTACAACTCTTTTCAGAAGCGTAAGCGATCGTCATCACGTAAAGAACCCAACTTGTAGGTTGGGTTCGATCCCACGAGGAATATGGTTTAGACTTAAGTTCAAGAACGATTATATTCGTTTAGCCAATGTATTTCAGAGACAAACAACTAAAAGGGGGGGGGGGGGGGTTTGTGTAGCAAATTTTGGAAATTATGAAAGTAATTAGTAAGCAAGATTCAAACTTTTGTTTTTATCAAAATGAGAAGGAAACTAGGGCATACATGTTCCCCATAAGCTCATAACTCAGTACTCCTAGTAATAACAATCCCTTCCTAATGTATTATATGCAAAACGATAAGTTATGTATATCTAAATCCTTGGTCTGACAGCTAGAGAATCTCATTCCGCACCTTGGTCCAGCTACGTGTGTATAATTTACTAACCCTTACCATTACCTCATATTAGATGTCACATTGATGTATGGCTTAGTTTTCACCCTCGCACCAATCAACATTAATTCTATTAGATAGTATCACACTAAATCTATGTTGACAATTCTTTTCTTATTAACTACCTCCTTGGTCCGGTAAGTAGCAACAAGGCGAGTTCTAACGTTGTACACCGTTAAAAAGACTTCTAGACGAAAGAATTATCAATGCATGTAAAACACTATTCGAGAATTACTTAGTTACTATTCATACTTCGTTAATCGCTCATGGTTCCCACAACCCTAGTTGTGGATTTAGATACCCATATTAGTAAGAACACAATTCATATTTTTAGAAGAAGAAATTATGAACTTACGTAATGAGAATGATAAACCCAGAATTTCAACTTGAATTTCCAAACAAAATCTTCAAACCAAACTTCTGAAATTAATAATTGCTAAAGTTGCAAGTTAATCTCCAAAGCCAAAAACTAAAACTATATGAATAAAGTCTAACCCCCAAAAATAAGGTTTACATGCACTATAAATAGAAAAATAAGTCCTAACTAAAAAGGAAAGTAAAAAAGGAAATAATGTTTCAAGATGCGGTTTCGATAGACGATGATGACCTACGGACCGTGGTTTGATCTGTGGTCTGTAGGTCCCTTCCGTGACTCAAGACTTGGGCAAATTTCTAACTTCAAATTCTTCAAATCTCTGAACCGAACGACGGAGCATCAATACGGTCTCAGATTGATCTACGGTCCATGGATCTTCCTCCGTAGCTCCATACTTAGAATCTTCAAAATCAGGTACTAGAACCCCTATCTAAATCATTTGACGGATCAGCAGTACAGCCCGTAGATCAATCTACGTTTCGTCGATTGCAACCGTGGTTCCACACTTGGTCAAGAATTCCCTGATTTTCCTTCAAGCGTTGCCTACCTATCTATGGAGCGTGAATGGACCTACGATCCGTAGATCACCTCCGTAGATGCCCTTTTCTGCATATCCTTCAGCTGCGTCTCTCAGTTTCCACGTCTGAACATATTTCCTGCAAACATGAGAAAAATACATAAAAACCAATACAAAATGGCCCTAGACACACACAACTCTTAAGTAAAATGTATTAAAAATACCGTAAACTCACGATATATCAACACCCTCAACTTAAATTCTTTGTTTGTCCTCAAGCGACACACTACGACTCTCAATGAAACTTGTATAGAAGCAAGCATTTCAAGCACAAGAAATCACATGGCTCTCTACCCCGACACTCTTCTCGAGTGCAAATCTTTTCTCTTTGACTCAACAAGCTAACTTGTGCGGTTCCAAACATGACAATGACCGACCAACCAACTCACAACATACACTGTTTTACTATCACCACAGTACCAACTTTCTGACAATATAACTAGTGCCCTTACTTCAAACAAAATCCCTTTTTCACACAATGAATTTGATTTTGAGTACCAGGATTCATTAAACACTCACACTCAGAAGTAACTTCAAGTACAGTTAGTTCTCAGTACCATAGGCTTGCCCTTATTTTCAGTGCTTAGACTCTCCAAACTAGGTTTTAGGATCACTATAGAACTTTTTTGGCTTGTAACGTGGGCTCAGGGTCAGGTGTGGTACATTTGGGTACTAGTGACTTTCTGCCCTCCTTGACATTACATTAGGCTTTCTACCTCTTTTTGCCCTATTCTTGACATCCTACCGTGTTACCTTCTTTCCCTTGATTTACTTCAACCATGGATGTGACTTTAGACTTTGCATCTTTTTATTTTATTTTATTTTCATCTTTTCTTGCATTTTATTCTTTTCTTTAGCCTTTAACAAGTCACATCCTTTACTCTCTTTTATTTTTCTCTTTTTCAACATCAAACTCTATTCATACCCATTTTTCTTTCGATTTTCTCTTTCCTAGCCACCCTGAACTTATGGATTTTCCAATGGTTGAGGTGCACAATACCTGATGTCAGATCAGGGCCAAAATTGATGTTACTCTTTTACATTAGCCACCCTCAACCTAGGCTTTCGGCCTAAGTCGAGGTGCACATGTCCAAGGAGGGACCGGGGCCAAGATAGTAGATTATGGGAAGGTGAGTTAGGGGTTTAGAAAGAAATGGTCTAATTTAGGCTCAAAGCATTTGGATAAAAGGGATCATTTATTTCATTTGGTTGGATTCTTCTTTTAGGCAATTTGTGGACTTATCAGAACAAGGGCCTATGATCACTTCCTAGCCTCTAGAGTAGATTGTCTCAGCAGGACTAACCGGGCAAATTCTAGATTGGCACAAAAACTGTTTGAACAATCAACTATTCTCACACACTTTTGGCACATAGTTTCATTATCAGATTATCAGATTACCCAGTTCAAGTTTTAGCTTAAGTCATGCCGTCAAGTTGGTTCATTAGCATGTCATACTCAGAGCCAACACATTCAACTTATTCTAGCCTACATATTTTAGCAAATATCACAAAAGTTTTTTTGGACAGGTATCATTTCTTTCAAAAAAGTTTCATTTATTTGCCATAATGCTTCTACACATATAATCCTAACACATGCCGGTTCAACATAAATTAAGCGGTCTCTTGGGGGAAAAGAACACAGGCAAGAAAACCCCAAGAGAGGAGTATGAGTTGGATTACTCAGACTTCACCCTATCACCCACAATCCATTTACCCCACCCCCAATGAAAAATAGATGCAATTGTGCTCAATGCACACAGAAAGTAGTAAAAAGTAATGGATTTGCGTGAAGCAAACTTGTGGCTAATAGCGCCGATGAACTATCAACAAGCGGGTGGGTCCGATTTCCCAGAGCCTGCTACAGCAACATTGGGGCCACCCTCAGTATTGCCCACGTCAGCAATAACAGAACCCTCAGTAGTGCTATCAATCATACTAATCGCATCATCAGTGGTGCTCACATCATGACTCTCAATAGTCGGAACCTCGACAATGGGCACAGAACTCGATGCCTCACGCGCGCTCTCACGAACCTTTTGCTGGCGTAACTCCTCATCTATAATAGAGGCTTTTCGAGCTTGTTTAGTCCATTGGCGCTGCCGCTTCTTTGCTCGGATTGCCTCAGTATTATCAATTTTTTGGCTGGAGCGGTGCCTCTTCCCACGAGCACCGGTGGGCTCGGGCTGTGCATCTGTATCCTATCTGAATAGAGCATCGAGTACAGTATCATCAGCCAATGCAGTGTTTGCAGACTCTGGCTCAGCCGTGGGGGCAACAAGGATGGAATCAATGTCTGCCCGGAGACTGTCCAACTCAGTCCGATTAGAGGAAAAATCTGTGACCAGGGTTGGCCGTGCGAGTACTCTCAACTCGAAGGCATCCAGGTGCTTATGAACGACTTGAACCTTCTTATCCATCATGATTTCCATCCTCTTCTCCATCCTAGCCTCGGAATCTGCAATGGACTTCTACATCCGTGGCTTTACATGGTGAAGCAGTATGGCCATCTACTCCTTCAATTTCTGAAATCGAGCTAATGGCACAATAGAGGTTCCAGAAGGCGGGGTGGCTCTAGATGAGCTGGGGGCCTGATTAGCGGCATGAGAAGATGAGGCTGGCACATCATCAGTGCGTGCTGGAGGGGCATGCTCATCACCTTGCATCTGCTCCACAACAGCTACTAAATCAGTACCCAATGGCACATCATTCCGCGACCCTCTGTGAGGTGCTGCCATATTTGCCTCGTCCCGAATCAGGCCAATATCTAGGGTCTCTGCTGCCTGTATCAATTTGTCACAATGCTAGATCAGCACGCCAGAGTCGTTACATAGTTGAAAAATGAGGCACGAAAAAGGGTAAGTAATAGATGTCATAAATGCCCTCTCATGAATCTCTGCCAGCAGCATGTGGGCTAAGTCAATCTCTAACCCAACTACTAATGATGCCAGAATTACTGCTCTATCCCATGTAAGTGCATTGCCGGCCTTTGTGGGCGACACTCTATTCCGCACCCGCAACCAAAAAAACATGGCCACCAAATTCTAGATGGCCTTTAGAATACCCAAAGGTGGTAAGCTAACCCACTCCGTATGCTCTCCATCTGCAACTATGTCCCTAGCCAACCATAGTAAGACATTCTCCCTCTGTTCGGCATTACGCGTGAATGCTCCACTCCTCACAACATCCCATCAGTAATCAAAATTGACCGTGTTGAGTGCCCAAGTGTGATCAGGGCCAGAGCCGTAGAGGAATCGGCTGATGGTGATATGTGATATGTCCACTGGAAAACCTCGGACCATAGTAGTAGTGAGAGGGTCTTGGGCTGTGGGTTTGAATCACTTGTCAATCGAACCTCGGAGAGTGGTAGCATAGGAAGCATAGAACTCCCACACAATCTCCATGCTATAAGTCCTGGGGTCTCGAGCCATTCAATCGCACTTGTGAAGTTGAAAAAGCTGGTGGATGTCGAGAATAGTGTGCAAACTCCCCGTGAGGACTCTGTGCTCTTCAATAATAAGCCAGTCCATCTTCTCTTTCTCATTTTGCATTCTGGCATGCTGGTAGATTTGCCAATTCCCTTTAACACACCATCTGTTTGGCTCCCCAACCACTAGATCAGGGTCATAGCTTCGTGGCACCGGGACTTCTACCGAACTAGTGACCTTATCGGACGAGGCAACTTTGTCATGTGACCCTAAGCCTGTGGAGGAACCAGAACCGAAGCCGAAAGTATGGGCAGGCTAAAAGTTGGAGGCCGAGGTGGACTCTAAGCGGGGAGTAGAACTGGAAGTAGAACCAGCATGTGATCCAATCAGTGTGTTCTTCTCATCAGACTTAGAGACAATGACTACGTCGGTTACCACATGCCGGGATGTTTTCCCGGGACCTCGAGGTGCAGTAGGGGATGTCCTCGTGGCCGGTGTAAGCTGGATCCTTTTTTAGATCCGTGTCTTTATCAATCAACCTAAAAGTAGGCTGCACGGATTTTAATGTACCCCTTTTGGAGTAGGTCAGTTGCTTCTTAGGCGCCATGGTACATGTAGATGTCTAATTAGTACCAAAATAAAATCATAACACACTCGCAAGTATTTTAGAACTAAGAATGAACAAAAATGAAAAACAAAAAAAAATTCAGACAGTGGCTTCAATGGCCACCTACGGTGGGTATCAACGGTCAGTAGGCTGACCTACGGTCCATGGATTTCTTCCATAGATCAGAGGTAGCAAAAACTTGGTCTCTGATGGGAACCATTGATGTGCAGAACAATTCGTAGATTGATCTCCGGACCGTAGCCCACTTCTGTGGTTCCATACTTTGTGAGATTTTCATGTGCCACCAACCATGGACCTGATCTATAGTCTGTAGATTGACCTACGGTCCGTAGACGTGGTCTCGTGGATGGGATCTGTGCCAGGTTTTAGGTATCTTTCATGTTGACCCCAATTTGACCAATTTCAACAATGTCACCTAATCTAATCATGCATTTCAACTAAATTATTCTAGTTCGTCATTTAAGGGTTCCGATTACTAAATTCACAGAAATTGCACAACAAATTAGGAACCCTAAGTCGAAACTTGCATTTAGACTCTCATTACACTAGTTTTATACATTATAAAGACACATAATCACTATCTATCGTCCCAAGGGTGTTTGTAGTTCTACTTTAGCATGCATTTACATACAATCAACTACCCAAGGTCAAGACCCAATTCCGGACTTTCAATAATCAATCATTGAATAGAAATTCAAAGTGAAAGGAAAGTCTATTACCTTCCAAGCAATGGGAATGAGGTGATTTTGTGATGACTCAAGACTTCCAACAACCTTTTGCTCGCCTTTCGCACCGAACCCGAACATCAAAACTTTGAAAATGGGGAATGGGATAGAGTTTGGGTAGAAGAGAGCACTTTTTGAAATGGGAGGATGAATATGGGGTAATTGATGGTAATATGGAGTGATTGGGGTAGTTAGAGGGCTGTAGAAACGGTTTGGGAGTATAAAATGAGGGAAGTGGGAATGATTTGAAAAAAAGGGGGTTTTATTTAAAAGATGTTCGGGTCGGGTCAGGCAGACTAGGGTTTGGACCCACGAGACCCCGTCTACGATCTGTGGATTGGTCTACGGTCCATAGATGAGGACCGTAGATCACACTTGCACTGTAAAAATTCAGGAACCTTACTTGGGATCGACGGAGACCATTCACGGTCCGTGGAATGAGCCACTGACCATCGATGGGGTCGGTAGACCTCTGCACCAAACTTCTTTTTTTCTGCAGATTTTGCTTTTCGTCCCTGCACATGTAGCACCCATTAGGCCTTCTTTTTTTTTTTTACATTTTTTGGACACTTTTAGTCACAGAATCTATGCTATATGTAGCCAAAACTAACCAAAAAGAAAAGGAATACAGAAAAACAACCAACCAAAGAAAACTACTAAACTGAAAAGAAAAACCTATAGTTGGCTAGATTGTACATCTTGGGTTGCCTCCCAAGCAGCGGTTAATTTAACATCGCGGCACGACGCAAGCCTCTTGATTGCTCAGAGTTCATTAAGATAGTAGGCCTCAACAACTTCTATCACACTTTTTGCGTTTCCCAGATAGATCTTGATCCTTTGCCCATTAACCATGAACCCTGTTCCTTCACTATTCTCAATCTCAACCGCTCCATGGGGGAGCACTTTTGTGAGCAAAAATGGCCCGGTCCATTTGGGCTTAAGTTTTCCTGGAAACAAGCGCAACCTAGAGTTGAATAGAAGCACAAAATCACCCACCACAAATTCTCGCTTACAATCTTTGATCATGAAACCCCTTCATCTTCTCTTTGTACAAGGCTGAACTTTCATAAGCTTTTAGGCGAAATTCATCAAGCATATTCAAGTCATTCATTCTTTGATTAGATGTGGCACCCCAATCCAAATTTAGCTTCTTCATCGCCCACATAGCCTTATGTGCTAGCTCTACCGATAAATTCCAACACTTCCCATATACACGTTGGTAAGGAGACATATCTATGGGAGTCTTGTAGGCAGTACGATAGTACCATAGAGCATCATCAAGCCTCCTTGACCAATCCGTTCTATTAGCATTCACAGTCTTCGCCAAAATTTGTTTGATCTCTTTATTGGACAGTTCAACTTGCCCAATAGTCTGCGGATGGTAAGGAGTGGCTACATTGTGGCGGACACCATATTTCTCAAGTAGTGCCTTGAACAACTTATTACAAAAGCGGGAACCTCCATCACTGATAATCGCCCTCGGTGTAGCAAATCTGGAGAAGATATTCTTTGTCAAGAATACGGTGATATTTTTACCTTCATTGTTGGGGAGCACAACTGCTTCGACCCACTTCAATACATAATCAACTGTAACAAGAATATACTTCATCCCATGTGAACTCACAAATGGACCAATAAAATTAATGCCCCATACATCAAACAACTCTATCTCCAATATAGGATTCATATGAATCTCTTGCCTCTTTGAAATCCCTCATTCTCTTTGGCAACGATCATAAGACTTGGCAAAATCGTGAGCATCTTGGTAGATGGTAGGCCAGTAGTACCCAAAATGTAAAATCTTATGCGCACTCCGAATACCATTATAATGCCCACCAGCATGCGATGAATGACACGCCTCAAGAACACTCAACATCTCCTCCTCGGGTAAACAGCGACGAATAATCCCATCAGCACAACTACGATACAAGTAAGGCTCATCCCAAAAGAATTTCTCTACATCATGGATAAACTTTTTCCCTAGGTGAAAAGACAAATCTGGGGGCACCATATCACTTGCCAAATAATTAGAAAATCTGCTAACCAAGGAATTAGACGATCATGAGAAGCAGGCAATACCTGTTCATCTGGAAAAACATCATTAATTTCAGCCCTATCACAAAGCTTTAGCATAGCCTCTTCCTCTAATCTGGACAAGTGATCGGCAACTTGATTTTCGGTCCCCTTTCTATATTTTATAACGAAATCAAACTGTTACAGTAACAATACGCATCTCATCAACCTCAGTGTTTCATCCTTCTTCGCCATCAAATACCTCAATGAAGAATGGTCAGTATGCACTATGACCTTAGTACTAAGCAAGTAGGATAGAAATTTCTCGAATGCGAAAACCACCGCAAGAAATTCTTTTTCAGTCACAATATAATACTTCTGGGCCACATTTAGAGCTTTGCTAGCATAGTAAATAAGATGAAGAATTTCTCTCTCCTTTGTCCTTACACTACACCAAGCGCCACTCCACTCGCATCGCACATTACCTCAAACGGTTGTCCCCAATCCGGTGAAATAATGATAGGTGCAGTAACTAACTTCTCCTTCAACTCTACAAATACTCTCAGACAAGGATCATCAAAATCAAACTTATACTTCTTTTCGAGCAGTTTGCACAATGGATGTGCAATTTCAGAGAAGTCCTTGATGAACCTCTTATAGAAACCTGCATTCCCAAGAAAACTTCTAACACCTTTTACAAAGATAGGTGGTGGAAGCTTATCTATTAGCTCTAATTTTTCTCTATCAACCTCAATGCCCTTGTCAGAAATACGATGACCTAGCACTATACCTTCTTTCACCATAAAATGGCACTTCTCCCAATTGAGCACTAGATTGCAGTCTTCACACCTCTTAAGCACCTCGGCCAAATGATCCAGACAACGATCAAAAGAGTCACCCACCATCGAGAAATCATCGATGAACACCTCAATAGTGTCCTCTACAATATCAGAGAATATTGACATCCTACAACGCTTGAAAGTTGCTGGAGCATTGTACAACCCAAATAGCATCCATTTGAAGGCGAATGTCCCATAAGGGTAAGTGAAAGTGGTCTTCTGGAGCTATAGAAATCAAATTGTAACCCGAATAACCGTCAAGAAAACACTACCAACCTTTACCCGCCAGTCTATCAAGCATCTGATCCATGAATGACATAGGGAAATGGTCCTTTTCTGTCCAAGCATTTAACTTCCAGTAGTCCATGCAGACCCTCCATCCAGTCACAGGCCGCATCGGAACAAGCTCATTTTTCTCATTAGGAACCATAGTAATCCCACCTTTCTTGGGCACACACTGAATTGGACACACCCAACTACTATCGACAATGGGATAAATACCTCCGACATCCAACCACTTGATGATCTTCTTTTTAACTACCTCTTGCATAGGCGGATTTAATCTTCTTTGGTGCTCAATACTAGGCTTGGGATCTGGCATGAGTTGGACTTTATGAAAAAAGATACCAGGAGGGATCCCAATAATGTCTGCAATAGTCCACCTAATAGATCGCTTGGATCTCTTTTACATAGAACCCAAACACTGTACTTGTCGCTCATTCAAATCTGCCGCAATGATGACCGGTAAAGTATCATCTTTTCCCAAGAATACGTACCTCAAATGTGATGGTAGAGCCTTAAGCTCCAATTTCGATGCCTCCTCAACAGATGGTTTTGCGGGTGGGGACTCACAATTTTTCATGTGTAACTCCAGTCTCTTTGGTTTCGAACAATATTTGCACCTATCAAGTGCGGCGACCAACTTATTATACAATTCAATACCATCACTCTCAGAGTTCATCATAACCACTGCTAGTGCCTCAACACCCAGTCTCTCTTTAATCTACAGCTCAGACACACTCTCAACTCTATATGTTATCGCCGATACCAATTTGAGCTCACTACTTTGCTTCATAGACCTACAAATATTGAAAGTCGCCTCTTTATTGTTCAGTCTGAATTTCATCTGCCCCTTTTCCATATCAACCAAAGCGCTCCCCGTAGCTAAAAATTGTCTCCCAAAAATGATGGGAAACTCAAAATCAACCTCACAATCAATAATCACAATATATGCGGGAAGCAAAGTAGTGTCGGTCATGAGCAATCGCATCGCAGTCGGTTTTGGGTCTCCCAAACATAACCTTTTGTAAATCGACAATGGCATCAGATTAATGCTAGCCCCAAGATCACATAATGCCTTAGCAAACTGTAATAACCCGATGGTACATGGAATAGTAAGGCACCAGGATCCGTTTTCTTTTGCACAAGGGACCTAGTAGCAATGGCGCTACAATATTGCAATCTATCATCATCCTCGAAGCTCACGGCCCTTTTCTTGGTCACCATATCGTTCATAAATTTTGCATACACAGGCATTTGTTCCAAAGCCTCGATAAACGGAACATTGATGGAAAACTGCTTCAACATGCTAATAAACCTGCGGTATTTGCTTTCTTTTGCTTTTTTCACTAACATTTGTGGGAAAGGAGGTGGAGGTTTGGGTATGGGGATAACTTTTTGAGCTACCTCCTCTTCCTTCTCTATCGCATTCTCGGACTCTCCAGTCACCTCAACCACATCATCATCTTTACTAGCATCAGTTTCTACCCCAGATGGGATAGGTGGATGAATGGTCTGCTTACCTTCTCGAGTCGTGAATGCCATGCAATGTCCACCATTCTTTGGATTTTGGATAGTATTACTAGGAAGAGTGCCAGGTTGACGCGGGTTTGCTATAGTCGACAACTAAGTCATCTGTAGCTCAAGATGCTTGATTGACACTGCGTGGGCATCAATTTTTTGACCAATATCAGACAAGTCATTTCACATCTCCTTCACATTCTCATGAGTCTCGTCAAACCTCCACATCATTTTTTTGCATCATATCCTCAATACGTGACTTATTACCTCCAGCTTCCCTAGGGGTAGAATCCCAATTTTGAGGAGGAACATAAGGTCCAGCCCGATCGTTTCTGTTTCCATAGTTGTTCCGGTTGTAAATGTTATCGCGATTGTAATAGTAACCCTCGCGGTTCGAATTGCCATAGTTCCGACCTTGGTTTCCTTGACATTGGCGCCAATTATCTATGTTGGAACCTTGGGTGTTTGGTCAGAAACCCCTCATTTGCTCATTCACCGCATAAGCATCCTTTTCAAAATAATACTCCTCTACCGGTGGTGGAGTTCTAGTCAAATAGTTCAGCGCATTTACCTTCTCCGATCCTCCAGTCACATGATTTAACACCAACCCTAGTTCAGTTCTGATCTGTTCCATCTCCTCGCGAATCTCATTTGCGGGTTGGTTCTTTGTAGCTTGAATGGAAAATGTGCTCCTCCTAGTATCTAACTTTCTAGTGCTCCAAGCTTTGTTATTTCGAGATATCTTTTCAATTTTCTCTGTAATTTGTGCAAAAGTGCATTCATCGTAAGAACCTCCTTCAATAGTAACGAGCACTGCCTTACCATTATCATCATGTCCTCGGTACAAGTACTCCTTCAGTGAATCATCATTAATACTGTGATTCGGGACACCGCTCATGAAGGTAATAAACCTATCGCAAGAACTACTGACAGACTCTCCAGGTAATGTTACAAAGTTGTTGAGTTTATCGTTCTTGTTCAACTTCTTGGATAGTGGAAATAATATTGCTAAAGACGCCTCTGTCAACTGCTCCCATGTATAAATTAAATTGTAAGGGAGTTCATTGAACCACATAGCAGCATCTCCGATCAATGATAGGGGGAATACACGCAACCCAATGACATTCATATCCCAATTCGGTAGACCTATACAACTTTTGCAGACATGATTAAGTTTGGCTATGTGAGCATGTGGATCATCCGCTGGCAACCCCGCAAACAATCCCCTCGCTATAAGTATCTGCTGGTCACCACAAATGTATGCCCCTAAGGTAGAGGCGGTAGGTCAAGAGGTCCATTAGAATCGGCAATATTAAGGTTGACCCTGAAATTATCATACAAACGTGGTCCTTGTGGTTACTGTTCCCTCAGTGCATCTCCTAATCTATTCTCAACTGGAGCCTAATTATTCACATCAATTACCTTCGGAGGTTGCAATCCAACACCTTCACCTAACTCTCCCCTGATAGGGTTAACCGAAACTCTTTGATTATTCATTCTCCGCAAAGTTCTATTCAGTTCGGGATCGTAGGGAGTAAGTGGTTCACCTTGGATCCGTGTACTTGGCATACACTAGATTAAGACTCGGAAAGAGACAAAAACAAAATAAATAGTAAAATTAGGAAATATTTGATTAAAGTTCAATAACGTAGTTAAACTTAATCTAAAAACCAAATTTCCCGACAGTAATGCCCAAATTTGATATGCTCAAATTACACCTCTGTTCAGAAGCATAAGCAATCGTTATCACGTAAAGAACCCAACTTGTAGGTTGGAGTCGATACCATGAGGAATATGGTTTAGACTTAAGTTCAAAAATGATTATATTCATTTAGCCAATGTATTTTCGAGACAAATAAGTAAAAGGGAGGGGGGGATTTGTGTAATAAATTTTGGAAATTATGAAAGTAATTAGTAAGCAAGATTCAAACTTTTGTTTTTATCAAATTGAGAAGGAAACTAGGGCGTAGGTTTTCCCCATAAGCATATAATTTAGTGCTCCTAGTAATAGCAATCCCTTCCTAGTGTATTACATGCATAGCGATAAGTTATGTACCCCTAAATCCTTGGTCTGGCATCTCAAGAATTTCACCTCACACGTTGGTCCGGCAACATGTGTATAATTTACTAACCCTTATCATTACCTCATATTAGACGTCACATCGATGTATGGCTTAGTTTTCACCCTCTCACCAATCAACATTAATTCTATTAGATAGTATCACACTAAATCTATGTTGATAATTCTTTTCTTATTAACTACCTCCTTGGTCCAGCAAGTAGCAACAAGGCGAGTTCTAACATTGCGCACTGTTAAAAATACTTCTAGACGAAAGAATTATCAATGCACGCAAAACATTATTCGGGAATTACTTAGTTACTATTCTTACTTCGTTAATTTCTCATGGTTCCCACAACCCTAGCTGTGGATTTAGTTACACATATTAATAAGAACACAATTCATATTTTTAGAAGAAGAAATCATGAACTTATGTAACGAGAATGATAAACGCAGAATTTCAACTTGAGTTTCCAAACGAAAATGTTCAAACCAAACTTCGGAAATTAAGAATTGCTAAAGTTGCATGTTAATCTCCAAAGACAAAAACTAGAGCTATATTAATAAAGTCTAACTCCCAAAAATGAGGTTTAGATGCACTATATATAGAAAAATAAGTCCTAACTAAAAAGGAAATGAAATAAGGAAATAATGTTTTAGGACGAGGTTTCGATCGATGATACTGACCTACGGACCATGGTTTGATCTACGGTCAGTAAGTCCCTTTCGTGACTCAGGACTTTGGCAAATTTTTAACTTCAAAATCTTCAAATCTCTGAACCAAACGATGGAGCACCAGTATAGACCGTGGATTGATCTACGGTCCGTGGATCCTCGTCTTTAGCTCCATACTTAGGATCTTCAATATCAGGTAGTGGAACCCCTCTCAGAGTCATTTGACGGATCAGCAGTATGGTCCGTAGATCAATCTACGGTCCATCGATTGAAACCGTGGTTCCACACTTGGTCAAGAATTCCCAAATTTTCCTACAAGCCTTGCCTGCCCATCTACGACAACCATCTACGGAGCGTGAATGGACCTACAGTCCATAAATCACCTCCGTAGATGCCCTCTTCTACACATCCTACAGCTACATCTCTGAGTTTCCCCGTGTGAACATATTTCCTGCAAACATGAGAAAAATACATAAAAACCAATACAAAATGGCCCTAGACACACATAACTCCTAAGTGAAATGTATTAAAAATACCGTAAACGCATGATATATCAGGCATTAATCTACTAAATGCAGGGTTTTCAACCAAATATTATTTGCCTCTTTTACCCTTCAAAAATAGATTTCACACTAGACATAATGTCACGACCCGATTTCTCGAGTCATGATGGCACCTACTATACCCTACCAGTAGGTAAGCCAACCCGTAACCCAGAACATCAAGCAATGAGCAAAAGGGCAGAAACTAGCGAAAATAATAATCTAAACAAGGATAACAAAGCGAAAGCAACCCAAAATAAATATATACAGAAATCCCTCCCAGAACCTGGAAGTCACTAGTACAGAGCTATCTAATAAAGAGTACAAGTCCCAAAAGTGGACCACAACAGAGCGTGTCTCAAAGGCAACAAGACTAGCTAAATCAAAAGAAGGAGACAGAACAAACCCCAAAACGCCAAGTGCTCGCCCTCGTCTCCGAATCACAACTGCAAAAGGAGGCTGGAACTAATCACCGCTGGTAACTGGTACTGGGACCTGCATCACGAAATAGATGCAGAGCGTAGCATGAGTACCAACACAACAGGTACTCAGTAGGCATCATAGGCCGACTGAGCAAAAAGGGTAAAAACAATAAGAAAGGATAGAATCTAGACACAGAGAGGTCAAACGGATAAGAAAAGAAAGCACATGAGCATACCAGAAACAAACTAAGTACAACTAGACTAAACCTAACTGGACCCCCATAAGCCCAGAAGGTACACTCGTACACAAGCTTAAATAAAACCTGAACGAACCCCCATAAGCTCGACAGGTACATGGAAAAGCTAAGTCTACTGAGAAAGAAGAAAATCGGGCTCTCAGCCCAAAGTAACTAAGATAATCCATCAGACTCCACCCAGCCAGCAGTGCACTCCCAGCCCAGCTAGAAAGAGTGACCCTAGGGGGCACCCAACCAAACAGTCCACTCCCAGCCCAGCTAGAAAGAGGGACCCGTGAGTGAGGTAGATATCGCGAGTCGTCCTACCATGCAGTCAGCTCCCAGCCCAGCTAGAAAGAGCGACCCGGGGACACCCAGCCAGCAGCACACTCCCAGCCCAGCTAGAAAGAGAGGCCCGGGGGCGATCGCCGATATCACCGAGTCTACCCAGCCAGCGATACGTTCCCAGCCCAGCTAGAAAGAACGACCCCGGGGGTGATGGTATCTCCAATAGGATTCAATCCCACAACAACCACCGTGGAACGCCGCCCACTCTAAGATATTACATAAAAGGCTCCAAGCCTAGACTATCTCAATCCCACGCCTCGAGTGATGCACCAAACCTTTGAGAATGCGCCGGAACCGCAGAATACGAGGGAGAAGATACAGAAGTGCAACAAGTAGCGATAACGCCTAATCTAAGGCTCAAACTATCAGACTCAAGTCTGCTATTCCAGTCTACAAGGAGCTAAGTCATCCGAACGACGTCGGCAGAAAGTCAAGGCTATCCAGCCCACACGGGTCATAAGTCTAAGGCAATGCTAGCCTAACCTAGACTAAGGCATACAATACAAAGCATACAAGCATATAATAGCATTTAGCACATAGACATGCAACTCTACTGAACCGGATAACATGATACTATACCCGAAATATGGCCAATCGATTCTAACATGAGGTATCTAATCAAAGTAAGATAGTAAACTGGTACCCACCCCCAATTCACTCCAATCAACGTGTTTTTACACAATTAAGCTCAATCTAAAAGAAGGAAAGCCGTAGCCTACCTTAAGGCCAACCGTGCGCTCTCCAAATCACTTTACCGGAGCTTTCCCTTTCCGAACAGTCTCAAAACGCTGCCCCGCTATCAAAAATAGAGTCACAACGTTACTATGGTCATTTAGACACCAAAATCATAACAAACGGAGACGGGTCAATTTTGGAGTCAAAACGGGAATCGTGGGACCCGCACCGAACTGTCCAAATTTGACTCCGTCAAGAGACCCTAAACAGCACTCCAAACTTGTGTTCCAAAATGGAACACAATCCGAGGCTCAAAACACAGCAAAAACCAACAAGCAAGAAAACCCACTTTAAACAACTAATATAAACCCTACTGCAGCAGTCCAAAATCGAAATAAACGAAAATCAAAAGGTGCCCAGCACTCTTTAAACACTCTACAACGAAGTCACGACAATTCTCAACATGTGGGACTTCGAATCACCCAAAACCGAGCTAAAATGAGTGAGATATGACCAAAACAAAAATTCCAAAAACAAGGACTCGAAAACAGTACAGCAGTCAGGTTTTTCGCGAAATTTACCTCAAACGGGAACCCCAAACCACTATCCGAGCTCACCAACGCGTTGCCCTCGAAAAATCTCACAACTTTGCCTTTTGAATCGCCCAAATCGGACAAAAGATGAGAGAGTTAAGAGAGTTAGAAGTTTTGGAATTGTTGCTGAAAATCTGCATTATATTGCAGATTTTCTGCAATTTTTCCAAAACTAAAAACCCCGACGGGGTACTCCGATCTCGTTCGGAACCCCGTGCACGCAAACGAGATATGCAACCATACCAAATTCGATATTCCAGACTCAACGGCGCAGTCGAAATTTCCATCAGAGGTCATTTCGATAAAAAGTGGGTCCCACTTCCAAAGGCCATTTTAAGTCAAAACCCACAAAAGGGCTCGGAAAGATATCAAAAACCTCGGGACACAAAAGAAGGGTCAATCTAGACCAAACTCAACATTCCGGAGCTAACCGCACTGACGGAATTCTCATCCGAGCGCGTTTACTCAAAATGTTGACCAAAGTCAAACTTAAGCCAAAATTCAAAGGCTAAAACGCCTAATTGCACTGACTCACACTGAAAACCTCGGGAGTCATGTCGACCATGCTACTAGCCTAAAATGACCGTTCCGGAGCTGATGAAATCGTCAGAACTGGATTCCGATGTCATCTTCATGAACTTTTGATCGAAAATGATCATTCAAGGTTCAAAAGCTCCAAAACACAAAAACTCACACCAAGACCAAACGAACGACCAGGTGACCGAACTGTCAGTCCCAGCAAGTCGTAAATGACTTGGGGTCGCTATAGGAACGCTCTAAACGACACACAGAAGGCAAGACACAAAAATGACCAAGAGGGTCATTACACATAATAGTCATTTTCTCATTTTCCTTATATGTAGAACTATGAAATAAACTAAATCTTTGTATACTAACTACTTCCTTATTTAAAATATGTAAGAAATCTTACCATTATATAGTATCAATTACATTATTTAATTCATTTTCAACTAGGTAGCATAGGGTGTAAAATATAATTATACTGCCTCAAATGTTAATTTTAATATTGAGAAACTTTAAATCAACAAAATAATCTATTTATTAAATTTTATTCTTATTTTGATAATACTAAAGTTTTGCCTATACATATATACTTTTAGTCTTTGAATAAGACTCTAATTAAAACTTCGACAGAATCACATAGTTTTGATGACAACAAAAGTCCAAAGATATCTTGCTAGACCCCTAATAGATCAACCAAAAGACTACAATTGTAGGAATACAATTTGTACCTCTCAAAAGCGACCTTGTAAAAAGCTATGGATTAATAGAAGAAGTTATCGCAACGAAAAAGCAATGGAATAAACAACATGATTTAAATGTTATGACAAGGAAGTCTACTGAAATCAAGATAGATGAGAAGCACATACTTTATTTTATTCCATAATGTGCATCTAGTTAATCAAACACGAAAAAATTATATTTGATTGAATGGAAGACTCCAACGTCCATTTGTAAGAAACTAATTTTATCCTAGATAAAGAAGAGGAAACAAATGTTCTTGTGGGTGAATTTTTCAGAATTATGTGGAGTTTTTTGTGGTTTGTTTCTTTTGCAAATTTGAATGTTCTATCATTAATATTTTATTTCCTACTCAATTATAAATCAAGTTGAGATAACCGAGTTTCATTGTAAAGACTCAAAAATCGATCATGAGAGTGGCTACCATAAACCATACTATGCAATACAAACACAAGATAACATACGCTAAATAAAACTACAAATAACTAAAGTGGAAGGAATAATTAGATAAGAAAGGGGACTTAGCATAGACATATACAAATAGTATAAAAATAAAAGATGAGCCCAAAATAGACTGAGAAAGATGAATATACACAAGCACCATACCACAAACTTGGTTTTATAGGTACAAGAGCACGTAAACTACGAGGATACGACTATAAAAAATATAATTTTCTAACAAAATACAAAATATAGACAAAAAGTACAAAAGGAGAAGAAGCAAGCATCTAGATGACAATAGCTCACTACAAAGAAGAACAATGGGGCCTTGAATGAGAGGAGATCAACAATGATGACTTGTACTAGGCATTGCGTTAGAAAAAAAATGTAGAAGAGTAGTATGAGTACCAAAATATGAGGCACTAAGTAGGCATCATGGATGACCGAGATGAGTAGACATTATTTAATATAAGAAGCATGATAGTAATAACAATAAAATCCAAAACTATACTAGAAAATTGAACTCCCAAAAAAATAGAGAACACAATAATCGTAAGAGAAATCACGCTTCATGTATTCAAATCGCAGAATGTCAGGCATTATGGGATAGTTCAACGCATATGTGTCTAATGAAAAAAAGTAAAAAGTCTTGAAATCTCTTTGATGGTTTCCCGTAGGCTCCTTGAGACATTCCTTTGACCCTGTCGAAGCTCAACTATAGATGGATTAAAGTAAGACAAAAAATGATACCCTTGGCAATCTGGAATGATCCCTCAGACACATAACAGATAAGAAACATTTGAAAGGATCGCCTAGCAATCCAAAATGTTCCATGGACTCAGAAAAAACTATAAAAAATGTAAGAGTCTTGGTAGAGTCAGAGCAAACCATATGTAAAAGAATCATATATTTCAAAATCATAAAAACCTAGTGAATTTAAGGGTAAATATCCTTAAAACCTGATGATCTCATGAAACTTGTATATATTTCAAGAAGCCATGTTTCAAAAATAAAGTTTGTGATAGGACCCCTCAGAGCCTAAATCTAGTAAAAATAGAGACATATTAGTCTTACAAGAATAAAGTCAATATTTCTTGCCTCTATCTCATGTTATATGATGAGTGATAGATTTACACTTATTAAAGGCCTATTTAGCTCAATAAATAATATCCTCAATTCCTGATTATGTTCTATTCTAATGATGTTTTGATTATTTGCAGCTATGAAGACTAAAGAACAATGAAAGGATTAATGTTTGAAAGGATGACCAAAAATATAAAAAGAAGTGTAAACTCCACATTGTAGATCAACTAAAAAGAAGGGTGGATCCCCCAATGGGTATGACCTCGCCCAAATAGAAAGTGCATAACACTTGACTTAATTGGAGGACAACGAATAAAAAGGGGAATCTCGACTCACCAAATAAGAAAGGAGAAAATGATGACCATCGCCGAAAGGAACAATAAATAAGAAAACTGAAGGTGAAGAAATGTGGTACTCGGCGATACACCAAATGTTAAAGGCAAACTTGAACGATCTCGCTGATTGAGGTTCAAACACCTGAAGCAAGAGAAAGGCGATATGGAGAGCAATTGGCAATTCACCTAATATGATCGGTGAGCCCAACTAATGTTTCCATGGATCACACATTGAGTTTTGGGACAAATTTTAGGGAAATTATAAATAGTCCAAAGAAGAGAGAAATTAAGAGTTCGGAAATTATGAGTCTTGAAAAATAGTAGAAAATTCTTAATATATTCTTAGAGAGAGAAACACTTTACTTTGTGAAGAACACTTTTAGTTTTTGGAGTTTTTCCAACCTTTCTCTTAAAATTGTTAAATTGAAGTTGAATTCATAG
Organism: Solanum stenotomum; assembly: GCF_019186545.1. NCBI lineage: Eukaryota > Viridiplantae > Streptophyta > Magnoliopsida > Solanales > Solanaceae > Solanum > Solanum stenotomum. Next base: position 28,224,124 of record NC_064291.1, read on the forward strand.
TGGGTTTGCTTGTAAATGCGTAATTCCATGTTACGCATGGCTGCATTCGTAAAAGATATAATTTGTTTACTCTTTTTAATGGGTGGCTAAAATCCCAATATATAGGAGTCCAATTATATGGTTTGGTGTTGATTTAATGTAGTGTGCATTGTGTTATTTTGTATTTTGCTGTTTTTTCATACATGGATTTGGTCTAATTAGCACTGAGTTGACTTATGGGTTAGGTTGGAAACTTAATTTCTATTTTCGATCTCCGATTGATGCTCGAAAGAGATTGATTGGAGAGGGTAATTAGTTTCATACTTGGAATTTATGTTTGATTATGTAACTTGTTTTAAAATAGTGGTTATAGGTCAGATCTATTTGCGCTATTGTTGAATCGAAAGAGAGAATAGTGTAAAGTATGGTGTTGTTTAATACAACACATAGAAGAGACCGAGAAGAGATTCTATGAAATCAAAAGAAGATTAGTTTCATTGACGATGACCTAGCCTATCAATAAATTTCATTACTATAGAGAAACACAAATACCCCGATGTGACATCAATTTCCAATCCCCAAACCCCTAGATTACTTGTTACCTATTTGAATTTCTGAAATCTTAGCTTAATTGTGACTTTTAATAACAAATATTTTTTATTAAATTTTGTGGAATCATCCACCCACTTGTTTTATTGCTGCAAATGAATGAATTTATACTCTAATTTTTTGATAGAATTCCGTGCCTTGTATCATTCTGTGTGGGATTCTACTCCCTCTCTTAGTTGAGTATTTATTGACAACGACCACTTACTTCTTTATTAGTTTTAAAGAGTACTTTGACTGTTAGAAAAAATGGCATCGTTACCTGTAAATAATGGCTAGAGCTTCCATTTGAGAAATAAGTTTGTAAATTTGTTTAGTTGTAGTACATTGTTTTTTGGTGTGTGATATGATGATTTTCTGGTTTTGAAAATGAGTGACCACGAAAGTGACAACAATAGTCACTACGGGAGAAACGACAACATGAGTAATTTTGATAATATGCATGTCAACATCATTCAACCCACGCGAGCCATCCATATACCTCCTACAGTTGGGAGGGTAGTTTTTCATGGAACAATACTACAATTAATCCAATTACAAGGAATATTTGGGGGTTTAGCTCGCGAGGATCCTCATGAACACCTTCAGAATTTTGTGGAGGTAGGTGGGCCATTTGTGTTCTAAAACATCTCACAAGATTCCATAGGGTTGAGGTTATTTCCGTTCTCATTGATGGGTGAAGCTAAAAGATGGTAGGTGGAATTACCAAATGACTCTATCACTTCTTGGTAGGAGTTGAATGAAGCTTTATTGGAGAGATCGCCCCCCCCCCCCACCTCAAAGATAGTTAAACTTCAAACCCAAATCCAAAATTTCGAAAGAATTGGAGGTGAACCTGTACATGAGACTTGGTTTTAGTTCAAAAAATTATTCTTGCAATGTACAACACATGGTGTGCCGGACAATTTGCTACTGTAGTATTTCTATTGCAACCTTGATTTAGTCAATATAGATGGGGCAGGTCAGTTGGTTGAAGGGGGATTTATGCGTCAATAGTATAAAATAGCAATGTTGTTGCTCGCTGACATGTAAAAGGTTAACTGAGGATTACATACTGGAAAAGACCAAGTGTCTACTCTACAACTAAGAAAATAACAAATAGAAAAGAAAAATGAACGAGATGAAAACATGGTTAAAATGATGACCCAACACGATTTTTCGTTTAAACATGTTATAGGAGGAATTAAATTGGTAAATGCGATTGTAAGAAACATTGGGCTGTACCCAAATATATCAAGTTTGAGACATTACACAATGAAGAAGATCAATACTTAGGAAACCAAATGGGGGGTTCTCACCCAAATTATTAACAAGAAGGTGGGAATGAAGGTTAGAACAAAGAGTGAGATAACGATTGGAAATATGAGAGAGATATGGAGGACGACAAGGATAGGTATGTCACTTCCCATGATTGTCTACAACCAAAAAAAACATCTAGTCTAGAAGGAACCGAACTGAGGAAATGCTCACACGGATCGTCAACAAGGTTGAAGGATCCGAATAAGGTGACCATCGCCGAAGGTGATAGAACTTGGAAAAAAATTGAAGGTTAGAAAGGTGAACAAAGGTGCCACTAGCTAATATGCCGAATGTATAATCGAGACTCAAATGAGCTTGCCTACTGAGGTTTAAACACCTTAAACCTAAAGCAAGAGAAAGGTGAGCTAAAGATCAGTTGGGGATTCACATAATGTGATTGGTGAGCCCGACTAACTTAGCCCGATGAGTCACACATTGAAAGTTGGGCTAGATGTTGGGAAAATTATAAATAGCCCAAAGGACAGAAGAAACGTATGTTTTTGGAGAAGTAAAATTTTCCAGAAGTGATAAAGTTGTTATAAAGAGAAATACTTTCATTCTGTGAAGAACACTTTTGTAGTTTTTGTGTTTTTAAACTTTGCTCTTGAAATTTAAAACTTGAAGTTGAAATCTAAGCGAGTATTGCTTGTAGTTACTTAATTTAATATTACCCATGGCTGCTTTCATCCAAGGTATAATTTCTTTACACTTTGTGATGGGTAGCTAAAACCACAAAGTCTAGGTGTGCAATTATGGGGTTGGGTGTTGATTTAATGTAGTGGGTATTATGTTCTGCTCTTTTTTTGTTGTTGTTCATACATGGATTTTGGCTAATTGGAATGGGGTTAATTTATGGGTTAAGGTTGCAAACATAGTTCCTAATTCTGATCTCTCGTTGATGCTTAAAAGAGATTGATTGGAGTGAGTAATTAGTTTGATACATGCAACTTAGGTTTGATGTTTGTAATTTTTCTGAATATAGAGATTATGGGTCAGATCTATTTTCCCTATTTATGCATCGAAAGAGAGACTAGCTTAATGTATTTTCTTCATTAGCATATAGGAGACTGGAAAGAGATTCTATGAACTGATACTATAAGATCTAATGAAGATTAGTGTCATTGAAGATGACCAAACCTATAGATGAATGTTCATCACTATATAGCAATGCAATTACCCCTACGTGATATCGATTTCCAATCTCCCACCCCTAGATTACTTGTTATTTATTTGAAATTTTAGTTTAATTGAGTCTATTGATAGCCAAACACTTTTAGTTAATTTTGCGGAATCATCAATCCATTTTTTCTCAATACTACAAATAAATGAATTTAAATTACAAATTTCTTGATAAAATTATTCGCGCTATATCATTTTCTTTGGAATTCAATTCCCACTATTAGTTTGGTATTTTATTGATGAAGACCGCTTACTCTTTGGATTGGTTTAAGAGAGTAGCTTAAGCATTATAAAAATTGTGCCGATGCAGGGGAATGATGGTTGAGAATTTCATTTGAGAAATTAGTCTATAAATTTGCTTAGTTGTAGTGAAATTGTTACTTGGTGTTGTTGGTTCATGACTTGCAACCTTACAAATATCAGTAACCAAGTTAGTTATAATGATAGTCAATATTGTCAAAATGAAAATATGGGTGGTTTTAATGACATGCAAATGAACGTCATTCAAACCACAGAAGGCATCTGGTTAACTCTGAGAACTAGAAGGATAATTTTCATGTAACCGGAACAATGCTACAATATCTCCAACTAAGAGAAGTGCTTGGGGTGTAACACCCCGTATGCTATAACTACCAAAATGCAGATTTTTGTCTAGAAGTTGCAGGTGCAACCCACAATTTCCACTCACGAACCATAGGGCGACCCACGGTCCGTTCTGGTGGTCCGTGGTTCACCACCTGCAACCCCCTCCCAGAACCCATCCAATGAAGTCAATCGATGGCCTGACAGGACCGATCGTGGATCAGTCCACGGACCGTCGATTAGTCCATAGGTCGAGACCCTCATTACCTCCTAGAATCCATTCTCTGAAGTTTATCGACGGACTGATAGGACGGATCTAAGATCCGTCCACGGACCGTCGATCAGTCCTATCAATGGCTTCAGCAGATTTTAAGTCAGGGGTCGTTTGGTCTTTTCCTCATGCGTTAGACCCCTAAACTACGCTGTTTAACCCCTAAACTACATAGTAGTTGTATGTTTTAGCCTAGTAAACTAATTAGAACCTAACCTAATCAATTATTCACAAAAAATTCATCAATCTTAGAGCAAAAACAAAAGAAGAAGTCGATTAGCCCTAGTTCAAGAACGCATAGAGTTTTCATTTGTTCCAACCCCGAAGTTGAAAGATTTTTCCGTGAATTTCATCACGAGGTATGTGGAATTTCACTAGTGGGTGCCTTTCACCCATTAGGTCCTTAGAATTCAGTCAGATTCTTGACTCCCTTCATATTATCTAGACCTAGGGTTTCTAGAAATTTTAGCAGATTATTATGAATTATTTACTTGATGTTCCTTATCAGATTATCATGATATTAGTATTGTTTTGCGTAGATTCTTTCATAAATTTAGAACCCTTGCTAAGTAGTTCTTTTAGTTCATGCATTACATATTCTAGGTTATTTATCTCAGTTAGACATGCCTCAGATGCTCATTATCAGTACAGTAATGTTGCCTTTTCAGTTAGCATGTCAGTATTTTGATCTATCCAGTGTTACATTTATTCCGATCATAAATTGTTAATTTCATAATCAATTGGGAGTATCTTAATAGTGAGTGGACTACGGTCAGTCACCCTCAAGTCCCAGAACTACATGCCCCGTAGGTTGTAAGTCACTTCTGTGGGCATCAATTTAGTGATCACGCTAGTCATGCATCTATACCTCTGGTAGGGTATATTGGGTCTTCTCGATGAGGCGTATACATTGGACTCCACATTTGGCTTATATGGTTTTATGTTGGTTATTAGCAGCTCCCTTCCAGTCAGATTCTAGTGCATTGACCATGTTATCAGTTATAGTTAAATTTCAGTCTCAACATGTTACAAACTTAGTCATTGCATCCAGTTAGTTCATGTTCACTATTCTCAGTATAGTATCATGCTTATCGCTTAGATATATGCTTTTGTTCAGTTATGTTTATTGTTCATCTTTATCCTATCATGCATACTCAGTACCTTTCAAGTACTGACGCATACTCTGCGCTACATCTTCTTGTGATGTAGGTTCAAGTCCTCAACTTCCAGAACATATTTAGATCGGTTCGCGATCTTCACCTCAGCAGTATCATTGGTGAGTCCTCAATCTTCGAGGACGACATACATGTTTCCTTTACTTTTAGTTTTAGTTTAAGTTTTTGCTAGATTTAGCTGGGGCATGTCCCAGCACTTCTAGTCAGTTAGAGGCTATTTTTAGATATAGTTAGATTGAGCTTTAGCATTTGAGTTTGACCTTTCAATTGTTGTTAAATTCTCAGTTTTCATATATACAAATAGTTTATGGGTGTCACATTCGGAGCCTACACCCTGGACGTGGTCGGCACTCGAACACCATGGCTGGCCTCAAACGAACCTTTGGCCTGACTTACTTAACTTAGCAGAAGACTATAAGCATTAAGAAAGAGATTCACATGCTAAATAACTCAACTCTCTCAAAACTGAACTTACTCAAATAGCTTAGTCAAATAGCTTAGAATGTATAAAAGTCAACATTCAACTTGGCCAAATTGGCAACTCAAGTCTTAACATATGAAATGACAATGTAAAGACATCCGACTGCTAGTTGTCTATGAAGCCTCTAAAACAAAGAGGGATGTCGGTACATGACCCCCGATCATCCTAACATCTGAAAGACTGAAAGCAAATAAAAGTGTCCTCTGAAATGTAAGGATGCTCACCAATAGACTCTGAATGATCAAGGTGGATCAACAAGGCGCTGGATAATGATCCTGGTTACTAGCGTCTGCATCATAATACGATGCAGGCCAACTGGCATGTACGAGTATGCAATTTAGAATGCTTAAACAAGATATATCCTTGAAAAGATTCCGAAAGGAAACACTTACCTGGCTCTTCTTAACTTCTGAATAACTTAACTCAAATATAAAGCAATGAAGCACATGCAATATATATAAATCTTATAAAACAGTTGCAACCAACTTAGTTCATTAAAGATAAAGCAATAATAAACTCAACTTTACTCATATAAGAAAATAATATGGTTTCTATGGGAGATTCTCTAATCAACAACCACCACTATTAGCCTAAGTGGTGATACATCGTTCTTACCATCACGCTGCCAAACTGTCCTATACTTTGCCTTCATATAGAACTACTTAACTTAGTGGATCCACTAACTTAACTTATGTGATCATCCAAAAAGCATGACCCATTAATACCCATGATGGCTACATGGTTTATGGATAATTGAGTTAATATGAACTCGCATCCCCATATTGGTGCTCAATACTACTACCAAAAATATAATTAGCTCATATGTTTTAAAACAACTTCTTTCTTTGGTTTGAGATAATTACTCAAAACTTAGCTTGAAAGATCTCTTGGAATTGATGTGTCCTTTTCTTTCTCAAAATGTGAAAAGATTTTCAAACTTCTTAGGAATACTTAGTTCCCATATACTTTTTTGAAGAAATGAAACTTCAAATCTTTACTCCTTGCTTAACTAGAACTTAAGCTTTAAAACAAAGTTAAAGTGTTTGTGACGGACTTTCAAAAACTTTAAGAACTTATCTTGACTTAACTCTTGACTTCTTGACTTGACTCTTAACTGATTCTTGAATTGAATTATGGATTCAAGAATCGTTATTTGTGATAGGAAAGATCTGATGATGTTTAGGAATGATTTTGCATAGCTAAACGTGAGAAAAGACCGAAATATCAAAATATGAGGGTGGGTCCACGATGAGGAGGAATATTTAATTTTTAGTTTCGAAGACAAATCTTTAGATAGAACACTCCATGGCAGCTCCGTGACGTGAAACAAAAATTCTCAAATATGGGAACCTGCTCTGCGACGTGCCCCTAGTGTCAAATTTCGTTCGACGAAATTTCTTCTTCATTTTCCAGCCCCAATTCTCCCAAACTCGATTCTTTTTCTGAAATTCCTTTTAGATACAGATAACCAGCAAATGTACCTAATAACCTAACTCGAAATGACTCTATAATACGACATAACGATCTCAGAAACATGCCTATATCAACCAAATTCAAGAACAACATCAAAATAAAGAATAAATATCAAGAACTTCAACTTTCAAACTCTTTCAGGATGAATCCATGCTGAAATAAATATGTTTGGCACGTGGGAGAACGATCCCAACGTTATGAAAGCCTCACATACCTGGTAGGAATAAATCCTTGGTAAAAAGCACAACTAAATAGGTCGATCTTGATGAATCTTGCCCTTTCTTCTTCTTTCTTTTCTTTTCTCCTTTCTCCATGCCCTAGTGTAAATTTCAAATTTCTAAAATTGACTAAAATTTGATTTGACCCATATTAAACTCCTAAAAACGGATAAAATAATAGGGCAAGGAAAACACTAAAATACCCCTTAAAAATCCGAATTGGACATTTCCTTATTTGAACATCCCAACTTCCAAAGGCCATATCTCACTCATACGAATTCAGAATTTTGCAAACTTGGCGATGTTGGAAAGATCATTCCAAGAGATTTCCAACCATATCTAGAAGTACACCTAAATCATCCTGAGCTAGGATTTACGGCCATTTGAAGTTGACCAAAAACTCATATTTCCTAACTTAAACAAATTTCCAGATTTTTCACTATTTCCAAAAACGATTATTTCAAGTTGTTAGCTTCTTCCTAGCTATTTTAAATTGTGAGATGTTACAATATTTCCCCCTTGAGAACATTCGTCCTCGAATGAGATTGCTCCTACTGGGTTAAAGGTTGTAACATCAAGTTCAAATACCCAACAAGAAAATGCAAACAAACAACATGCTCACTCATAATTTAACGATTACTAAGAAGAGAAATAGTACCTTGGTTGGCATTTTCTTCGGATTCAAAGAGATGTGGACATCTCCTCTTCATATCCTCTTCGGTTTCCTAAGTAGCTTCTTCAACAAATTGGTTCCTACGAAGGACTTTGACAGATGCAACCTCTTTTGTCCTCAACTTGTGAACTTGTCGATCTAGAATCTGAACCGGAATCTCTTCATAAGATAAGCTATCCTTGATCTCAATATTTTCAGTTGGTATGATCAATGAAGGATCCCCCATGCTCTTCTTCAACATGGAGATGTGAAACACCGGATGAACCACTGCTAGCTCTTGTGGTAGCTCCAACTCATAAGCTACATTGCCCATCCTTTTGGATATTCGATAAGGTCCAATGTACCGGGGAATAAATTTCCCCTTCTTACCAAACATCATAACACCCTTCATGGGTGAAACCTTTAGATATAACCAATCATCTACTTCGAACTCTAACGCCCTTCTCCTAACATCATTGTAGGATTTCTGACGACTCTGTGCCATTTTCAACCTCTCTTGAATCACTTTAACATTCTCCATAGCTTGATAAATTAAATTTGGTCCTATCAACCCGCTTCACCAACTTCAAACCATCCAATATGAGATTTGCATCTTCTCCCATAAAGAGCTTCATATGGAGCCATTTGGATGCTAGAGTGGCAACTATTGTTGTAAGAGAATTCAGTAAGGGGTAGGTGATCATCCCAATCACCTTTGAAATCGATCACACAGCCCCTCAACATATCTTTTAATGTCTTAATAGTGCGATCTGCTTGCCCATCTCTCTGAGGATAAAAGGAAGTACTTAAGTTCACCTTCGAACCCAAACCTTTCTGAAAAGATTTCCAGAAATGTGTAGTAAATTCTGCACCTCTATCTAAAATAATGGAGACTGGGACTCCATGAAGTCTTACAACCTGTTGAATATATAACCTGACATTATTTTCTGCTGAACGGGTTGTTTTTAACAGCAAAAAAAGGGGTGATTTTTTCATTATGTCGTTAATCACCCAAATAGAATCATGTTATCTGCGAGACCTTGGCATGCCTGTAATGAAATCTATATTAATCATCTCCCATTTCCATTCCGGAAGTTCTATATTCTGTGCCAAACCACCGGGCCTTTGGTGCTCTACTTTAACGTGTTGGCAGTTCGTATACTTAGCAACAAAGTATGCAATACCCTTCTTCACACAAGTTATTAGAATTTGTAGAAGACTCCTCAAAAAGACAAAAAGGGATTTTCTGAAAAATGTTCGAAAGAACTCTCAAGACTTGACTCTCAACTCTACCTTGAGTGCGATTTATGAATTCAAGGTTGTGATTTGTGATAGGAAAGGTCTCATGATGTTTAGGAATGATTTTAGATAGCTAAACATGAGAAAATACTGAAAACCAGTATTTGAGAGTGGCTCTGTGACGTGGAGAGGCTTTTAAAATTTTGTTTCGAAAATGTCTTTCGAGGAAGAACACCTCATGTCAGCTCCATGACGTGAAGCTGAAATTTTGAATCAGAGCACTATGCGCGACCACCTTCAAATTTCGTTTGACAAAATTACTTCTTCGTTTTCTAACCCCAATTCGCCTAAATTCGATTCTTTTTCTCAATCTCTCTTTAGATTTAGAAACCCAACAAATGTACACTAGAATCTAACTCTAACCCCTCTATAAATCAACACATTAACCTCAAGTACTCCCTAATCTCAGCCCAATTCAAGAATGAAAGCAAATTCATTACTACATAACAAGAACATCAAAGCTTCAACTTTTAGAACAAATTTAAAGTTGAAATTAACATGATTGGCTTGTGAGTGAACAAACCCAATGCTATGGAAGCTTACATACCTAAAAGAATTATCCTCTTGAAGCAACTTGAAGGAAAACCTTTGAAGAATAACCCTAGCTTTAGGTTTTTCTTGAATTTCTTGAGCGTAGAATCTTTGGAGTGAAAGAGAGGGCTTAGATTTAAGAAAACTATTTTTCTACACGTTTAGAGCAATCTAGATGACCTCCTAAGGGTTTTTAGGACTAAAATTCCACTGAAGAAATGATTAAAACGAGCTGGGAGTCGGAAAGATCTTTCACCAGGCAGTGAGGTCCGTGTTGGCTCCGTGTCGCGGAGCTGCTGCTAGGTTTGTGCGATGTTACTAAATTCGTCATAACTTTTTACTTAGAGCTCGGAATTGAAAAAACTCAGTGGCGTTGGAAAGATAATTTGAAGATCTTTCTTAAGGTATGTGGTAGCATACCAAAATCATCCTAATATAGGAGTTATGGTCAGTTGAAGTCTACCCAAAACTCATACTTAGCTTAACTTGCAGAATTTCATATTTTACTATTTCCAATTCAATTCTTTTTGGAACTGAAGGTGCTACGTCTAGTGACCTTAACACTAAAGAAATTTTAAATTCCTCGCAAAAATCTCCCTCACTACAAATAACGGTTCGAATCTTAGTTCAAAAATTTTTTGGGTGTTACATTTATGTTGCTAGAAAATATGTATATATCTAGGCTTACGACTCATACTCAGTAGGTTGAGGGAGATAAGCTTAGGGAGTAGGCTAAAGATACTAAGAAGGCTAGAATAGGTAACTATGAGTATTTTTAGGAGAAATCGGGTGGCAGAAATCTTCAGCTCCAGCACCTTCATTAGCTAGTGTTCCGTCCTCCAAGTTCCGACATAATCAGAAAAGTATGGCATCAGGATCTAAGTCTCAGGGGAGTTTTTTAGGCACGAGAACATACCCAACTTGTCCTAAGTGTAATAAGAACCATCTGGGCGATTGTCTTGCAATAAAGGAAATATGTTTTGGGTGTGGTCAGATTGGTCACATGTTGAGAGATTATCCTTCTTGTAAGCAAGGTTAAGGAGGTAACAATGGTAGAGCTCAGTCCACAACTTCAGCAGTACCAGCAGGTCGCCCGACTTAGCAGGGTAACTCATCTGGTACATATGGCCGTCAAAGCCAAAGCAGGTTGTACGCTCTTCAGGCTCTCCAAGATCAGGAATATCCTCTTCATGTAGTCACTGGTACGTTATGAGTTTTTATCTGAGATCTTTATGCTTTGTTTGATCCAGGGGCTACTCTTTCCCTTGTAACTCCCTATATAGCAGTCAACTTCAATGTTAGTCCAGAAACTCTCTCAGAACCCTTCTCAGTCTCTACTCCAGTCGGTGACCTAGTTATAGCTATACGGGTATACAAAAATTACTCTGTCACAATCTCCCAGAAAGTCACCTCAACAAATCTTGTATAGTTAGAAGTGGTAGACTTCAATATCAATCTAGGCATGGATTGGTTACATTCCTGTTATTCCTTAGTCGATTGTAGAACTAGGATTGTTAGTTTTTAGTTTCCAGATGAACCAATCTAAGAATGGAAGTTTAGTAGCGTAGCACCTATGTGCCGATTCATTTCTTACCTTAAGGCTAGAAAGATGATCCCTAACGGTTATCTCTATCATATAGTTCTAAGGATTCAAGCTCTGAAATCCCAACCTTTGCGTTAGTCCTAGTAGTTAATGAGTTCCCAGAAGTGTTTCCAGAAGATCTTCCCAGAGTTCCTCCCGAAAGGGAAATCGACTTTGGAATTGTTCTCCTTACAAATACCCATCCTATTTATATTCCTCCCAACAGAGTGACTCCATCTGAGCTTAAGCAATTGAAAGAGCAGTTAAAAGACCTTCTAGATAAGGGCTTCATCATACCTAGTATTTCCCCATGGGGTGCACCAATGTTGTTCGTGAAAAAGAAAGATGGTTCTCTCAGAACGTGCTTTGACTATAGGTAGTTGAACAAAGTCACAATCAATATTAAGTAACCTATCCCCATGATTGATGACTTTTTTGACCAACATCAAGGTGCTAGTTATTTCTCAGTGATAGACCTCAGATCATATTATGATCAACTTAGAGTCAGAGTTAGTGACATCTCGAAAACAGCCGTCAGAACTCAGTATGGTCATTATGAATTTTTAGTTATGTCATTTGGACTAACCAATACTCATGCATCTTTTATGGACTTGATAAACATAGTGTTAAAGTACTATTTGGACTTGTTCGTTATCGTTTGTATTGATGATATCCTCATTTACTCTAGGAATAAGAAAGAACGTATGAATCATTTAAGGGTTTTCTTGCAAACTCTCAGAGATCGCCAGTTATTCGCTAAGTTTAGAAAATGTGAGTTTTGGTTGCAATCTGTTGATCCTTGGTTATATTGTGTCCAGCGAAGGGATCCGAGTGGATGCTCAGAAAATAGAAGTAGTGAAACAATGGCCTAGACGTACCTCTTCTACAGATATCAGAAGTTTCTTGGGTTTGGCCGGTTATTACAGAAGGTTCATCCATAGCCTCTCCATTGACTAAGTTGACTAAAAAAAAGTTAAGTTTCAGTGGTCAGATGATTGTGAGAAGAGCTTCATAGAACTGAAAATTAGGTTCACTACAATTCCTATTTTGACTTTACCAAAGGGCTCAGACGGTTATGTTATCTATTGTGATGCATCTAGAGTCGGCCTATGTTGTGTGATGATGCAGCGAAGTAACATTATACCTTATGGTTCTAGAAAACTTAAGGTGCATGAGAAGAATTATCCAACTTATGACCTTGAGCTTGCAGCAGTAGTGTTCGCAATTAAGATTTGGAGACATTACTTGTATGGTGTTCTCAGAGATGCGTTCACATACCATAAGAGTTTTCAGTATGTGTTCATCCAGAAAGAGTTGAATCTTCGCAAGAGGAGATGTCTTGAATTCCTTAAGGATTATGATATGAGTGTGCATTCCCATCCTTGTAAGGCCAATGTAGTAGCATATGCTTCTAGTAGACTATTTATGTGTAGTGTAGCACATGTTGAGGAAGAAAAGAAGGAACTAGCAAAGGATATTCACATACTTGCTCGCTTAGGAGTTCATCTTATGAACATATCAGATGGTGGTATAATAGTTCAGAATGGGTCAGAATCTTCATTTGTAGAGGAAGTTATGGGAAATCAAGAGAGTGATCCGATATTGTTTCAATTAAAGGGTGCAGTACATCAATAGAGATTTGAGGTTTTTTCCTAAAGGGGGAGATAGTGTACTTCACTATCAGGGTCGATTATGTGTTCCTAAGGTAGGTGAGTTGAGATAGCAGATTCTTGCAGAAGCCCATAATTCCAGATATTCTATTCATCCACGTGCCACTAAGATGTACCGTGATCTACGGGAAGTGTTTTGGTGGAATGGTATGAAAAGGGACATAGAGGATTTTTTTGGCTAAGTGCCCTAATTACCAAAAAGTTAATGTAGAACATAAAAAACTAGGACGTATGACTCAAGAGATCAACATTCCTACTTGAAAGTGGGAAGTGATCAACATGGACTTCATTACAGGTTTACCTCGTACTCGCAGACAACATTACTCCATATGGGTGATAGATGACAGAGTTACTAAGTCTGTGTTTTTGGATGTTAAGACTACAAATTCGGCGGAGGAATTTATCAAGCTTTACATGAATGAGATAGTCAGGTTGATTGGGGTTCCCTTGTCTATCATTTCAAAAAGAGGTCCTCACTTTACCTCTCCTTTATGGAAGTCCTTTCAGAAAGGTCTTGGTACTCAGGTTAACCTTAGCACATCATTTCATCCACACATGGATGGTAGGCAGAGCGTACCATTAATATCTTAGACGACAAGTTGAGAGCTTGTGTGATCGATTTCAAGGGTAGTTGGGATGATCACCTTCCTCCTATAGAGTTTTCCTACAATAATAGCTACCATTCTAGTATTTTGATGGCCTTTTATGTGGCATTGTATGGGCGTAGATATATATCTCCAGTTGGTTGGTTTGAAGTAGGTGAAGCACCATTGATAGGGCGAGATTCAGTTCATGATGCTTTGGAGAAAGTGCAACTCATTAGAGATAGATTTAACATAGCCCAGAGTCGTAGGAAGGCCTATGCAGATGTAAGATAAAGGGAATTAGAGTTCTAAGTTGATGATTCAGTTTTCTTGAAATTGGCACCTATGAAGGGAGTGATGAGATTTGGCAAGAAAGAAAAGCTCAGTCCTAGATATGTAGGCCCTTACAAGATCTTGAAAAGAGTTGGTAAAGTGTCTTATGAGTTAAAGATGCCAACTGAACTAGATGTAGTGCATCTGGTTTTTCACATCTCGTTGTTCAAAAAGTGTGTGGGTGATGCAGTATTTATTGTACCTTTAGAAAGTGTGACTGTGAAGGATAGTCTCACTTATGAAGAGGTACCATTTGAAAATCTTGATCGTCAGGTTCGAATGTCGAGAAACAAATAAGTGGTTTTAGTTAAAGGTTTGTGGAGGAGTCAGTCCGTAGATGGAGCTACTTTGGAAGCACAGCCAGCCATAAAGGCCAAGTATCCACATCTCTTTCTTTCCGATTCCATTCCAACATGAGGTAATAGTTCCTCTTCAATTTTTGAGTCATTCATGCACATATTCATTCTTAGTATCATGTTCCTTCAGTTTATATTTGCATTTTCAGCATATTTGAATGTTCTTGGAACATAGTTCAGTCAAAAATCAGTTTTCAGTGTTTAGTGGTTGGGTTTGCAGCTCTTTACCTCCATCTCCAGCTAGTTTAGTCTTCATTCAAGGACAATGTTCCCAAGGGGGAGATAATTTAACACCCCATATGCTAAAACTACCAAAATGCAGATTTCTTTATCAGAAGTTACAGGTGCAACCCACGGTTGCCACCCATGGTACGTTCTGGTGGTCCATGGTTCACCACTTGCAACTCTCTAGCAGAACCTATCCTCTTAAGTCGATCGACAGACAAACATGATGGATTTTGGATCAGTCCGTGGACCGTTGATCAGTCTATAGGTCATGACCCTCACGACCTCCCAGAACCCATCCTCTAAAGTTGATTGATGAACTGATAGGACAGATCGTGGATTAATCCACGGACCATCGATCAGTTTGTAGGTCGATACCTTCAGGACCAGAACCCATCTTCTGTAGTCAATCGATGGACTGACAGGACGGATCGTGGATCCATCCACGGACCATCGATTAGTCCTGTCAGTGGCTTCTGCAGATTCTAAGTCAGGGGTCATTTGGTCTTTACCTCATGCGTTGGACCACTAAACTACACAGTTTTGGTTAGTTTTAGCCTAGTATACTACTTAGAACCTAACTTAATCAATTAGTCACCAAAAAAACAATAATCTTAGAGCAAAAATACGACAAGAAGTCGAGCAACCCTTGTTTAAGAACGCAACAAGTTTTCATCTGTTGCAACTTCGAAATCGAAGGATTTCTCTGTGAATTTCGTAACCAGGTATGTGGGATTTCACTAGTGTGTTCCTTTCACCCATTAGGTCCCTAAAATTCAGTCAGATTCTTGATTCCCTTCATATTATCTAGACCTAGGGTTTCTTGAAATTTCAGCATAGTATTATGAACTAGTTACTTGATGTTCCTAATCAGATTATCATGATATTAGTATTATTTTGCGTAGATTGTTTCACAAATTCAGAACACTAGCTATGTTGTTCTTTTAGTTCATGAATTACACATACTAGGTCAGTTATCTTAGTTAAACATGTCTCAAATTTGAATGCCTCATTATCAGTACATTAATGTTGCATTTTCAGTTAGCATGTCATTATTTTCAGCTATCTAGTATCACAGAAATTCAGATCATAAATTGTTAATTTCATAATCAATTAGGAGTAGCTTAATACTGAGTGAACTAGGGTCAGTCACCCTTAAGTCCCAGAACTACGTGCCCTGTAGGTTGTGACTCCCCTCTGTGGGCATTAATTTAGTTATCACACCAGTCATGCCTCTATACCTCTGGAAGGGTATATTGGGTTCTCTCGATGGGGCATATACATTGGACTCCACATTTAGCTCATGTGGTTTTATGTCGGTTATTAGTAGCTCCCTTCCAGTAAGATTCTAGTGCATTGACAATGTTATCAGTTATAATTAGATTTCAGTCTCAACATGTTAGGAACTTGGTCGTTGCATCCAGTTAGTTCATGTTCAATATTCTCAATAAAGTATCATGCTTATCGCTTATCATTGCTTAAATATATGATTTGGTTCAGTTATGTTTATTGTTCAGCTTTATCCTATCCTGCATGCTTAGTACCTTTCAAGTACTAACACATACTCTACGCGACATCTTCTCGTGATGTAGGTTATGGTCCTTATCTTCCAGATCATGCAAAGATCGGTTCCCAATTTTCAGCTCAGCAGTATCAATAGTGAGTCTTCATTCTCCGCGGACGACATACATGTTTCCTTTGCTTTTAGTTTTAGTTTTAGTTTTTGCTAGATTTAGTTGGGGCATGTCCCAACACTTCTAGTAAATTAGAGGCTGTTTTAAGACATAGTTAGATTTAGCTTTTGCATTTGAGTTTGACGTTTCAACTATTGTTAAACTCTCAGTTTTCATATATTAAAATGGTTTATGGGTATTCCCCATCATTTTAGTTTACCTGATGATTTAGCTTCCACACAGTATTTCTTTACTTTAGTTTACCTTAGTAAGCTTATCATATGCCAGTAGGGTTAGCTTGGAGTCACTCGTGATCCTAGGTCCCGTGTCCGCATCCTGGGGGTAGTTTCGGGGCATGACAAACTTGGTATCAGAGCACTAGGTTTAAGAGTCGTAGGATATCTGAAAATATGCACTACGTGGAGTACTTTTCATCTGTGTGAAGTGCACCACATCTAATGAGAAGGAGGCTACAAACTGTTTTAGGTAAACTTCATTTTTCTATTACTCTAATTGTGTGTAAGGTATGATTTAATTCCTCATTTCTAACTCGACGTTATGCGTTACAGATCATGCCTCCTTGTAGAGCTTACCAAAGGAATGTGAATGCACGCAATGCTAACACAACTCCTCTTGTCTTATATCAGGAAGTTTCAAATGCTGAGTTTCAGAACGACATTCAACTTTTGGCTCAGAGTGTGACTAATAAGAACAACCAGCATGTTCTTGTTCCTACAAATACTAGTGGTGGATCAGCGACATCTAGGGTCTGTGATTTTGGTTGGATGAATCCACCAAAGTTTCTAGGGTTGCAAGTTTGTAAGGATCCCCAAAACACTATAGATGAGGTCAAGAAGGTCTTTGAAGTAATGTAAGTGACTGGAAAGAATAGGGTGGAGTTGGAATCCTACCAGCTCAAGGATGTAGCTTACATATGGTTCACGCAGTTGAAATAAAATAGAGGTCTGAATGCAGTTCCTATCACTTGGGAGTGTTTTAGTGAGATCTTTCTCGACAAGTTTTTCCCAAGAGAGTTGAGGGAGACAAGAGATCAGAAGTTCATGAATTTGGGGAAAGGTAACATGATAGTCCAAGAGTACGGGCTCAAGTACACCCAACTCTCCACGTATGCTCCTCAGATGGTTGACGATTCCAGGGGTCAAATGAAGAAGTTTCTGTATGGGGTATCCGACTTGGTAAAAATAGAGTGTAGAAATGTTATGTTACTGGAAAATATGAATATCTCTAGGTGCATGACTCATGCTCAGCATGTTGAGGGAGATAAGCTTAGGGAGCATGCTAAGGATAATAAGAAGGCTAGAATAGACAACTACGAGTATTCTCTATAGAAATTAGGTAGCAAAAATATTCAGCTCCAGCACCTTCATTAGCTAGTGTTCCATCCTCTAAGTTTCGACATGATCAGAAAAGTAGGGCAATAGGCTCTAAGTCTCAGAGAAGTGCTTCAGGCACCAGAACCTACCCAACTTGTCCTAAGTGTGGTAAGGACAATCCGGGCGTGTGTCTTGCAGAAAAGGAAAGATGTTTTGGGTGTGGTCAGTTTGGTCATAGGTTGAGAGATTGTCCTTTTTCTAAACAGGGTCAAGGAGGTAACAATGGTAGAGCTCAATCCACAACTTCAGCAACACAAGCAGGTCACCTGACTCAGCAGGGTAACTCATCTAGTACAGGTAGCAGTCAACACCAAAACATGTTTTATTCTCTTCAGGCTTGCCAGGATCATGAAGATTCTCTTGATGTAGTGATTGGTACGTTACGAGTTTTTAACTTAGATGTTTATGCTTTGTTAGATCCAGGGGATACGCTTTCCTTTGTAACTCCCTATATAGCAGTCAACTTCAATGTTAGTTTAGAAACTCTCTCAGAACCCTTCTCAATCTCTACTCTAATCGGTAACCAATATAGCTAGACGGGTACACAGAATTGCCATGTCACAGTCTCCCAGGAAGTCACCTCAGTAGATCTTGTAGAGTTAAAAATGGTAGACTTTGATTTCATTCTAGGCATGGATTGGTTACATTCCTACTATGGCTTAGTGGATTGTTGAACTAAGATTGTTCGTATTCAGTTTACAGACGAACCAATCTTAGAATGGAATAGTAGTAGCTTAGCCCCTATGGGCCGATTCATTTCTTACTTTAAGGCCAGAAAGATGATATCTAAGGGCTATCTCTATAATCTAGTTTTGGTTAAGGATTCAAGCTCTGAAACCCCAACCCTTGAGTCAGTCCTAGTAGTTATTGAGTTCCCAAAAGTGTTTCCAGAAGATCTTCGCGTAGTTCCTCGCGACAGGGAAATTGACTTTGGAATTGATCTCCTTCCAGATACCCAACCTATTTATATTCCTCCTTACAGAATGACTCCATCTGAGTATAAGGAATTGAAAGAGCATTTGAAGACCACTTAGATAAGGGCTTCACCATACCTAGTATTTCCCCATAAGGTGCACTAGTGGTTTTCATGAAATAGAAATATGGTTCTCTTAGAATGTGCCCTGACTATAGGCAGTTGAACAAAGTTAAAATAAAAAATAAGTATGATATCCCTAGGATTGATGACTTGTTGAACCAACATCAGGGTGCTAGTCATTTCTCAAAGATAGACCTCAGATCTAGTCATCATCAGCTTAGAGTCGAAGATAGTAACATCCTGAAAACACCCTTCAAAATTCGGTATGGTCATGATGAATTTGTAGTTATGTCATTTGGATTAACCATTTCTCATGCAACTTTCATGGACTTGATGAACAGAGTGTTCAAGCAGTATTTTGACTATCGTCTGTATTGATGATATCCTCATTTACTCTAAAAATGAGAAAGAACATGTGAATCATTTGAGTGTTATCCTGCAAACTCTCAAATATCGCCAGTTATTCGATAAGTTTAGCAAATGTGAGTTTTGGTTGAATTATGTTGCTTTCGTTGGTCATATTATGTCTAGCGAAGGGATCCGAATGGATTCTCAGAAAATAGAAGTAGTGAAACAATGGTCCAGACCTACATCTCCAACATATATCATATCTTGGGTTTGGCCGGTTATTACAGAAGGTTCGTGGAAGGATTTTCATCCATAGCCTCTCCATTGCCTAAATTGACTCAGAAAAAGGTTAAGTTTTAGCGGTCAGATGATTATGAGAAGAGCTTCGCAGAACTGAAAACTATGTTGACTACAACTCCTATTTTGACTCTACCAGAAAGTCAGCCTAGGTTTTGTATTGATGCAGCGAGGAAAGGTTATACCTTATGGTTCTAGAAAACTTAAGGTACATGAGAAGAAATATCCAACTCATGACCTCGAGCTTGCATCAGTGGTGTTTGCAATTAAGATTTGGCGACATTACTTGAATGGTGTTCACAAACCATAAGAGCCTTTAGTATGTGTTCACCTAGAAAGAGTTGAATCTTCGCAAGAGGAGATGTCTTGAATTCCTCAAGGATTATGATATGAGTGTACATTACCATCCTGGTAAGGTCAATGTAGTTGTAGATGCTCTTAGTATACTATTTATGGGTAGTATAGCAAATGATGAGGAACAAAGAAAGGAACTAGGAAAAGATGTTCACAGACTTGCTCGCTTAGTAGTTCATCTTATAAGTATATCATACGGTCGTGTAACAGTTCAGAATGGGTTAGAATATTCATTTGTAGCGGACGTTAAGGAAAATCCAAATAGTGATCCGATATTGCTTCAACTAAAGGGTGCAGTACAACATTAGAGAGTTGAGGTTTTCTCCCATAGGTAGACATGGTGTGCTTCGCTATCACGGTCGATTATGTTTTTCTAAGGTGGGTAAGTTGAGATAGATGATTCTTGCAGAAGCCCATAAATCTAGATATTCTATTCATCTAGGTGCCACTAAGATGTACAGTAATATGCAGGAAATCTTTTGGTGGAACGGTATGAAAAGGGATATAGCGGATTTTTTTGGCTAAGTTCCCTAATTGCCAGCAAGTGAAGGTAGAAAATCAAAAACCAGGAGGTATGACTCAAGAGATCAAAATTCCTACTTGGAAGTGATCAACATAGACTTCATTACAGGTTTACCTCGTAGTCACAGACAACATGACTACATTTGGATGATAGATGACAAAGTTACTAAGTCTGCGCGCTTTTTGGTTGTTAAGAGTACATATTCGGTGGAGGACTACGCCAAGGTTTACATTAATGAGAGAGTCAGGCTGCATGGGGTTCCTTTGTCTATTATTTCAGATAGAGGTCCTCAGTTTACCTCTCATTTCTGGAAGTCCTTTCAGAAAGGTCTTGGTACTAAGGTTAACCTTAGAACATCATTTCATCCACTGATGGATGGTCAGGCAGAGTGTACCATTCAAACCTTACAGGACATGTTGAGATCTTGTGTGATCGATTTCAGGGGTAGTTGGGATGATCACCTTCCTCATATTGAGTTCGCCTTCAATAATAATTACCATTTCAGCATTCAGATAGCCCCTTATGAAGCATTTTGTGGGTATAGATGTAGATCTCCAGTTTGTTGGTTTGAAGTAGGTGAAGAATCCTTGATAAGGCAAAATTCAGTTCATGATGTTGTGGAGAAAGTGCAACTCATTAGAGATAGACTTAAGACAACAAAGAGTCACTAGAAGTCCTATGCACTTGTAAGGAGAATGGAATTATAGTTATAAGTTGATGATTGGGTTTTCCTGAAAGTGTCACCTATGAAGAGAGTGATGAGATTTGGAAAGAAAAGAAAGTTCAGTCCTAGATATGTAGGCCTTACAAGATCTTGAAAATAGTTGGTAAAGTGGATTATGAGTTAGAGTTGCCAAAAAAACTAGTAGCAGTGCATCTGGGTTTTAACATTTCGTTGTTGAAGAAGTGTGTGGGTTATCCAACATCTATTGTACCTTTAGAAAGTGTGGATGCGAAGGATAGTCTTAGTTATGAGGAGGTACCAGTTGAAATCATTGATCATCAAGTTTGAAGGTTAAGAAACAAAGAAGTCATTTCAGTTAAGGTTTTGTGGAGGAGTCAGTCCGTAGAGGGAGCTACTTAGGAAGTAGAGGCAGCCATGAAGGCCAAGTATCCTCATCTCTTTCCTTCCGATTCCATTCCAGCTTGAGGTAATAGTTCCTCTTCAGTTTTTTAGTCATTCATGCACATATTCAGTGTTAGTATCATGCTCCTTCAATTTATAGTAGCATTTTCAGGTAGTTTAGTCTTCATTCGAGGACAATGTTCCCATAGGGGAGATAATTTAACACCCCGTATGATAAAAATACCAAAATGTAGATTTCTTTTTCAGAAGTGGCATTGCAACCCATGGTGCCACCCACGGACTGTAGGGCGACCCACGGTTTGTTCCGGTGGTCCGTGGTTCACCACCTGCAACCCTCTCCCAGAACCCATCCTCTAAATTCGATCGACGGACTGACAGGACAGATTGTGGATCAGTCCACGGACCATCGATCAGTAGGTTGAGATCCTCAAGACCTCCCAGAACCAATCCTCTAAAGTTGATCGACGGACTAACAGGACGGATCATGGATCAGTCCATGGACCGTCCATCAGTTCGTAGGTTCAGACCCTCAGGATCCCCCAGTACCCATCCTCTGAAGTTGATTGACAGACTGACAGGATGGACAGTGGATCCGTCCATAGACCGTCGATCAGTCCCGTTGGTGGCTTCAACAGATTTTAAGTCAGGGGATATTTGGCCTTTTCATCATTCGTTGGACCCCTAAACTACGTAGTTTTTGTCAATTTTAGCCTAGTAACCTAATCAATTATTCCCCAAAAATCCATCAATCTTAGAGAAGAAACAAGAGAAGAAGTCGAGCAAGTCTAGTTCAAGAATGCAACAAGTTTTCATTTGTTCCAACCCTGAAATCAAAAGATTTTTGGATTTCACTAGTGGGTTCCTTTCACCCATTAGGTCCCTAGAATTCAGTCAGATTCTTGATTCCCTCCATATTATCTAGACCTAGGGTTTCTAGAAATTTCAGCAGATTTTTATGAATTAGTTACTTGATGTTCCTAATCAGATTATCATGATAATAGTATTGTTTTGCATATATTCTTTCATAAATTTAGAACCCTAGATATGTAGTTCTTTTAGTTCATGAATTACACATGCTAGGTTAATTATCTGAGTTATACCTTCCTCAGATTTGAATTCCTCATTAGCAGTACATTAGTGTTGCATTTTCAATTAGCATGTCAGTATTTTGAGCTATCTAGTATTACAGAAATTTGGATAATAAATTACTAATTTCATAATCAATTGGGAGTAGCTTAATACCGAGTGGACTAGGGTTAATCACCCTCCATTCCCAGAACTACATCCCCCATAGGTTGTAAGTCCCATCTATGGGCATCAATTTAGTGATCATGCCAGTCATGCCTCTATACCTCTGGCAGGGTATATTGGGTTCTCTCCATAAGGTGTATACATCGGAATTCACATTTAGCTCATGTTGTTTTATGTCGGTTATTAGTAGCTCCCTTCCAGTCAGTTTCTAGTGCATTGACCATGTTATAAGTTATAATCAGATTTCAATCTCAACATGTTATAAACTTGGTCATTGAATCTAGTTAGTTCATGTTCAGTATTCTCTGTATAGTATCATGCTTATCTATTATCATTGCTCAAATATGTGCTTTGGTTAAGTTATGTTTATTGTTCAGCTTTATCCTATCTTGTATTCTCAGTATCTTTCCAGTACTGACGCATACTCTGTGCTACATCTTGTCGTGATGTAGGTTCAGGTCCTCAGCTTCCACATCATGCATAAATCGGTTCCCGATCATCAGATCAACAATATCATTGGTGAGTCCTCATTCTCTAAGGATGACATACATGTTTCCTTTGCTTTTAGTTTTAGTTTCAGTTTCTGCTAGATTTAGTTGAGCCATATCCCAACATTTCTAGTTAGTTAGAGGCTATTTTTAGTCATAGTTAGATTCGTCTTTAGCATTTGTGTTTGACCTTTCAGATGTTAAACTATCAGTTTACATATATTTAGATAGTTTATGGGTATTCCCATTATTTCAGTCTACATGATGATTTAATTTCCGCACAATATTTGTTTACTTCAGTTTACTTTTGTATGCTTATGATATGCAAGCAAGGTTAGCTTTGGGTCTCTCGTGATCCTAGGTCCCATGTACACGTGCTGGGGTAGCTTCGGGGTGTGACAGGGTTTAGCTCATGAATATCCCCACGAACACTTTAGGAATTTTGTTGATATGTGTGGGCCATTTGTGTTCAAAAACATATCACAAGAGTCTATAAAGTTGAGGTTTTTCCCCTTCTCTTTGATGGGTGAAGCTACTAGGCGATTTGTGGAATTTCGAAATGATTATATCACTCCTTGGGGGTAATTGACTACAGTCTTCTTGGAGAGATTATTTTCCCCCTAGAAAATGGTTAAACTTAGGAACAAAATCCATTATTTCAAACGAATTGGAGGTGAAACTATACATGAGATATGGTTCAGTTCCAGAAATTAATTTTGCAATGTCCAACACATGTTGTTCTGGACCTTTTGCTGCCGCAATACTTTTATTATAGCCTTGATTTAATCAACAAACGTAACCTGTCCAAGGTGGATTGATGCAACAACCATATGAGGTAGCATCATTGTTGCTTTATGACATGACCAAAGTGAACTGAGCATGGCATACTAGAGAGGAACAAGTGACTTCATTGCAACTGAGCATGAGTAAGGAAAAAATTGAAGAAGAGTATGACAGAGATAAGAAAATGGACAAAATAATGAATCAAATCGATTTGTTATCCAAGCATGTCATGGGAGGTATGGTTGAAATCAGTGAGTGCGGTTAGAACAAGTAGTGGGAAGTGCCCAAAGAATGCTAAATTTGAGGTATTACAAAATGAAGTAGTTCAATATTTAGGAAACCAAATGATGGTTCTCCCCCAAACTACCAAAGACATGGTGGGATCCAAGGCTGGAACAAGGAATAAAATATTGGTTGCAAAGATTTAAGAGGTCAAAATTGGAGAGATAGGGAGGCTGATAAGGATAGATATATTCTTCCCCATGATCGTCCACAACCAAAGGAGCAAGCTTGTCCGAAAGGAAAACCAAATCAAGCAAATTAATACAATGATATTCAACAAGGTTTAAGGATACGACAAGGTCTTGAAGGAATTGAAAAATGACTTCTCCACCTTATCTCAAATAGTGACCTCTCATTCAGTGTCTATCAAACAACTGGAGACTGAAATGTGCCAGATCTATCTCTACCAATCACAATCCAAGTCTAAAGGGAACATTGCATAGTTACACCGTCCCAAATCCAAAAAAAATGATGAGAAGAACTATTTCATGTCACGACATTATATAAGGAACATCTTGGGAGGAAACGCAAGTTTTTACCTTTTTTTATTTATTTCGAAAACATGAATTATGAGTGCAGGTTAAAAGGAAGTCAAAGTGTTGTGAAGGACACAATAGGCAATGCCAAAACAACAATGGTGATCCACCGAAGGCATTGTTAATACTCAATTCTTGTCCCTTTTGTAAGCTAGAAAATGGGAAAAAGTGTATTTTCAATTTAGGCGATCAGAGATTGAAATTGCGATTGACAAACTACACTATGCGGATTCCACCGAGTCTGTAGAATCAACCCTTAGGTTTGGTACACGTTTAGGCTCTTTAGCAAGCTTCAACTCCATATAGTGATTTACCAAATGCACTCAGTGACGTTTATCGTGACCACCAAACATGTTTGGTATAAAATGGCAAAGGGTCTTTTCATTTTTAAAAAGAAAATCCTTTGCTATCTTGGAGGTTCTTTTCTTCCCTAGGTATACAAAGTCATATTGTAGTGTGTGAGTAGCTCTTTGGTATGTTTTGAGAGTACTAGTAGTGCGTTATCTGGCGTACTTCATCAACCCAAACCATAATCTCCCTTATTTTGTTCTGTCTGCTTCCCTTTCAGTTTGGTGTTTGATTTCTATTTAAATATTTGAAGTTAAAATTGTACTTTTCTATATAGTCTATAGGCCATTTAATTCATGAATTTAGCTGATTTTATTGGGTAGTGCAATATTGTTGGTATTGAGATGTGCCCATAAGTTAGATATTAAAACGTTGCTTAAATTGCAAAAATTAATTATGTTAGTTAGTTGTTGAAATTGAGTCTTGATATTTGCTACGTGTTGGTTGAATTATGTATTGGTGAAGTTAGATTATCCCAGTATTGATCTAATTGCATGATTTTGTGCAATGATAGATAGAGTAACCACATCCTTAAGGGAAAATCATCAATTTGAGCAATACTTTGTGATATTTAGGGGAAATATTGAATACCCATGGGTAGAAAAGGATGTGGGTAGAGTGTAGAGTTGATTTGGAACTGGGCATTGTTGCGTATTGTGATTAATGTCAAAAATAGGCATTGGGCTGTACATTGCCTATTTGGAGAACTTATCTTAGCTCACCAAGGCAATTAAGAGAATCGCTGAATAAGACCTAGATCACCATCCTTTCTTAAATATGTGACCTTTCCATTGTTCCACTCGGTGGGCTTTTCTTAGTCCACTAAAATACATTCGGCATATCACCCATTTGGGGGGGACATCACCCTTTATACCCATAATTTTTAATTTTGCACTTTAACTTATGTCATTCTTTTCTGAGCAAGCCAAAATCTATTCGGCGAATCACCGAGTTTGAGTTGACTACGTCTATTGTGCCTGAGTTCTTTGAAATTGTGTACTGTCTTTTTTGGCAAGCTCACCTAAGCTGGCCTAACATGTTAGGCAGACCGCCTTCCCATTAAGCGAGCCTCAAAACATTTTTTTAATATGCTTTCATTTGATTTTTATTTCAACTATCCTTATCGATTTGTTGTTTAAATAAATGTTCTTTGTAGTTAATAGCTAGAAATAAGGGTAAATAGGTTGTAACACTGGATACGGAATCATGGGACTCCTCTTCTCATCCTTATCCTCCTTTGAAAAGGAAAATGGTCATAACTATCAATGAGCCATCTAAGGATCATCACCCACAAACAACCACTCCACTATTCTCTACACATTGAAGTGAGCAACCTAAAACAGTGGTTGAAAGAAAAAAAACGAACATCAGGTCAAACTGGTGTAACCCTGTTCTACTCAGGCACCCGTTTCCAGAGTTCTCGCGATAATTGCTCCAAGATCTCTAAATAAGCTCAAGGGTGCTGTAGACTGTACAATTCTTGAGGAGAGATGGCTCTCCATAGATGGTGCATAAGTGACTACCCTGTGATTGGGACACAATTTAGTTTGACAAATTTTGAGGGGTTCACAAAACCTCATAATCCTTATGTCCCATTATGGGTTCGATAAATTTACACTACCTACAAGCCTTACCAAAAAAGAGAAAGGGAATAATTTGAAAGCCCTTGGATGAAGTTGAGATGTGTGGTAAGAAGTTACAATGACACAAACGTGCAATCATCATGACCCTAGGTAGTCCATCAAATTAGGCTGTCATGTTCACAATATGTATGCACCACGACCTTGACTCTTTAACAGGTTTTTTTGTACACTTATATCCTACATTTCTCCAATTTGAATGATGGGCCCCGATATTGTTTCAACTTCACTAGTAGTAATATCATCCCTTCACATAATAAATAAATCATCTCACATCCCAAGGCAGTGTTAGTTGGTCCAATAATTTATAGGCATCAAATTAATGTGGGGTTGATTATTGTGCAAGAGATGTTATTGACAGCTAGCCAAGAACAAATGTCATATCTTTTTCTGGTCTTGATCATACAACTGCCTCAAGACACTAGAGTTCCATTTTGAGGGATAACTGATGTGTCGATCACCCCAACCTCCTCCAATGACATCTAGAGGATTAACGGTATTTATCTATGGGACGTCGTGGCTCCGAGAAAGCCACCACCAGTAAGAGTTAGATTGACTCAGTGTGAGGTTTGATAACCTTACCGCTAGGTTATATGCTCGACAAAAGGTTGAGGGTAGTGTGATTATGATATCTTATATGGAAGTGAGATTAACACCATAAAGAAAGATGTTGTCTAGCTGCGGTCAAAATATATATATATATATATATATGCTTTGGGGCTACGTTCCCCTATATGATGCGCCTCTGTCTTTGCCCCCGACTCTGCCTACCAGTGAGCCTTCTCAGAGTGTGCACCCAAGTGGGGATGATGTTGCGAGAGTTGATATTGTAGCTATTGAGGATTCTGATGTTGAGAGGGAGGATGATAAGGCCGATGATAATTTGGCCTAGGATCCTAAAAAGGATGAGTTGAGAAGAGAGGAGGATGAGCTAAGGATTTTTGTGACATTGATAGAGTTACGAGATATTGAGGAGACGATGGTCTATGTGGAATTAGGGAGGTCTCATGAAGATACCTCTATCGTGGGCACCAGTGGGGTCTTTTCAGACTCCATCATTCCTCCTATTGTTGTGTCACGCACTGATGCGTCCGATGGGCCTACATTGTTGCCTCCTCTAATCATATTGTTGGGCACTATTTCCCCAGATGATGGTATTCCTCCCAAGACTCCTAATGAGAGCACTCCACATGCATACCCGGTTAAGGGGACTTTTAACTTTTTCTCCCGTACACTTTTGTTTTTGCATTAAGGACACTACTGTTAACATTTTTATGGGGTGAGGACACTTGCTCCAATAGTACCCTTTTAATTGTATCTTTTTTTCAATTTTTAGATGATGTAGTATTTTGTTTCGTTATTTTTATAGTGTTTTCACTGGTTTATCTCATATAATCCCACAGATTCGAAAAAAGGATAAAATTGCAAATTTTCAGAAGTTCCAGGTGCCACTAAAGGAGGCCACCTACGGACCGTAGGTTGACCCACGAACCGTAGGTGGGGTCAATTGTTGTTCACCTCAACAATCCCAGAAATTTCCAGAAAAGGCATGACCCATAACGGTACCTACGGATCGTAAGTGGGACCACGGTCCATGGTCCAGGTCCATTGGTCATGACCTCAGTTTCCACACCTCTGACACCCAAACAACAGATTGACAGGATGGGCCGTCAGTCAACCTACTATCCGTTGATGGCCCAATGAAATTTTAAGTTAGGGTCATTTTGGTCTTTTCCCCTATGCATTAGAGACCTAAACTACATCATTTAATCACTAAACTATGTCGTTTTGGTCAGTTTTAGCCTAGTATTCTAGTTGGACTTTACTCTAAGCGATTTACTCACCAAAATTCACCAAGCTTAGAACGAAAAAGAGGAGAAAGAGGCGACCTAAAACCTTTCAAGACACCGCGAGTTTCTTCAGTTCCAGTCCCGAAATCAAAAGATTTCTCCGTGAAATTCTTCACCAGGAATGTGGGATTTACTGATAATTCCTTTTATCCACTAGGTCCCTAGAATTCAATCAGATTCTTGATTCATATGTCTTGCTTAAACCTATGGTTTCTAAAACCTTAAATATTAGTTGTGATTTATTGTTAGAGTATTCCTAATCAGATTATCATGTTTTTGTGGAATCGTTGCTTAGTTCTTGCATGAAACTCAGAACCCTAGTAGTGTAGATTCTCTTAGTTCATCAACTTCACATGCTAGCTCAGTTAAAACAGATAATCATGCTTCAGTTTTCGAATGTAACATTATTAGCATATAATTGTTACATTATCAGATTTTGCATACCACTATTTTTAGTTATTCAGCATTTCATTATTTCAGTCATAATGTGTTATATACATATTCAATTGGGAGTGGACTTAACACCGAGTTGGACTAGGATTCATCATACCCGTATAGTCCCAGAACTACGTGCCCATGTAGGTTTATAAGTCCCCTCTATGGGCATTGATTTTAGTGATCACACTAGTCATGCCTTTATACCCCTAGCAAGGTATATTGGGTCCTATCGATCGGGCGTATACATCGGACTCCACGGTTAGGTCACATGGTTTTATATCGGTGAATTGTAGCTCCCACAGTCAGACTGTAGTGCATTTGACCTGGTTTTCACTTATAATTCAATATTCAGTCTCAGCATGTTATGTACAATATCTTCATCATGTTCAGATTATATAATTGCTCAATATGTTTGTTTTGTTTATATGTTTGTTCAGCTTTATCCCATCCTGCATGCTTTCGTGATGTAGGTTCAGGTCCCCAACATTCAGAACATGCGTAGATCGGTTCCTGATCCACACTCAGAAGCATCACTGGTGAGTCTTTATGTTTCGAGGACAATAGACATGTTCAGCTTTATATATTCAGTCTTTTATTTCAGTTTCAGTTTTGCTAGAGTTAGCTGCAGCATGTCCCAACAACTCTAGTCAGTTAGAGGTTTTTTCATACATAGTTTTAGATTCAACTTTAGTTTTGAGTGATTGTTCAGTATTACTAACTCTTATTAAGTATTTATATACTCACACAAGTATTTTGTATTCCCCACCATTCAGTTTATCTCATGTTTTAAGCTTTGGCATAGTATCTTTTGTTTAGTTGTTTAAGTATTCTATAATATGCCAGCTTAGGGTTATCTTAGGGTCAATCTGGATACTGTGTCCCGTATTTACGTTAGGGGTTAGCCTCGAGGCGTGAAAAACTTGGTATCACGGCATTAGGATTAAGAGTCCTAGGATGTCTGAAAGCCACACTAAGCAGAGTCCTTTTCATGGGTGTGAAGTACACTACATATAATGCTAGGGAGGCGACGATGCATTTTAAGAGAACTTTACTTTCTTTGTTACCTTATCGTATGCGAGGTATGATCCAACATCTCATTTCTAATCCGTCGTTATGCATTTCAGATCATGCCTCCTCATAGATCTAACGCAAGGAATGCTAATGCCCGCAACGTAAACGCAGTTCCTCCAGTCCCAGACCATGAGGTTTCCAATGCAGAGTTTGGGAATGCTATCCAGCTTTTGTCTCAGAGTGTAGCCAACTAGAATAATCAGCAGGTTCTAGTTCCTACTTACACTACTGGTGGATCACTAGCAGCTAGGGTCCAAGATTTTGTTAGAATGAATTCCTCTGACTTTGTAGGGTTGCAGGTTCGTGAAGACCCCGAGAACTTCATTGATGAGGTCAAGAAAATCTTTTGACTGGTGCAACTGACTGGAAATGATAGGGTTGAGTTGACATCCTACCAACTTAAGGATATAGCTCACATTTGGTTCACTCAGTGGAAAAATATAGGGGTACGGATGCAGTTCCTGTGACTTGGGAGTGTTTTGCCTGAGCTTTTTGGATAGGTTCTTCCCGAGATAGTTAAGGGAGGCTAAGGCTAAGGAGTTTATGAATTTGAGGCAAGGTACCATGTCAGTCCATGAGTACAGACTTAAGTTCACGCATCTCTACAAGTATGCTTCACATATGGTTGTCGATCCCAAGGAACAAATGAGTAAGGTCCTATTTGGGGTATCCGATTTGGTGAAAGTAGAGTGCGAGAATGCTATGTTGCTAGAGGATATAAATATATTTAGGCGTATGACCCATGCTCAGTAGGTTGAGGAAGATAAGCTTAGGGAACTGGCTAAGGATAAAATAAAAGGCTAAAATAGGAAACTATGAGTACTCTAAGCAGAAATCGGGTGGTGGAAATCTCTCAAAGATTCAGCAGAAATCTTGAATTCCAGTACCTTCATCAGTTAGTGCTCCATCCCCCAAGTTTCGATAGGATTAGAAATGTAGGGAATCAGGTTCTAAGTCTCAAGGGAGTACTTCAAGTAAAAGTACCTACCCGACTTGTCCAAAGTGTGGTAAGAACTATCCGGGTGAGTGTCTTGCAGGCAAGGAATGACGTTTTGGGTTTGGTCAGTCTGTTCAGAGGTTGAGAGATTGCCCTTCTTCTAGGCAGGGACAGGGAGGTAACAATAATTGGTCTTAGTCAACAGCTCTAGCAGCACCAACAGGTTACCCAACTAAGCAAGGTGTTTCATCTGGTAGAGGTGGCGGTCAGCGCCAGAACAGGTTGTATGTTTTTCAGGCTAGCAAGGACCAGGAAGATTCTTCTGATGTAGACACTGTTATTTTACGAGTCTTTAATTTAGATGTTTATGCATTGATATATCCAAGGGCTACTCTATCCTTTGTAACTCCCTATATAGTAGTAAATTTTGGTGTCAGTCCAGAAAATCCTTTAGAACCCTTCTCAGTCTCTATTCCAGTTGGTGACTCAGTTATAGCAAGATGGGTATACAAAAATTGCTCTATCACAGTCTCCCAGAAAGTCACCTTAACAGATCTTGTAGAGTTAGAAATGGTAGACTTTGATATCATTCTTGGCATGGATTGGTTACATTCTTGTTATGCCTCAGTCGACTATTGAACTAAGATAGTTCGGTTTCAGTTTGCAAATGAGCCAGCCTTAGAGTGGAAGGGTAGTAGCTCATTGCCTGTAGGCCGATTTATATCTTACCTTAAGGCCAGAAAAATGATTTCCAAAAGGTATATCTATCATCTTGTTCTGTTAAAGGATTCATACTCTGAATCCCCAATTCTTGAGTCAGTCCTAGTAGTGAATAAGTTTCCAGAAGATGTTCCTGGAGTTTCTCGAAAAAGAGAAATCGACTTTGGAATTGATCCTCTACCAGATACCCAACCTATTTCGATTCCTCCTTACAAAATGGCTCCAGCTGAGCTCAAGGAATTGAAAGATCAGTTGAAAGACCTTCTAGATAAAGGCTTCATCAGACCTAGTATCTCTCCATGGGGTGCTCCAGTGTTGTTTGTGAAAAAAAAAGATAGTTTTCTCAAGATGTGCATTAACTATCGTCAGTTGAACAAAGTCACAATTTAGAACAAGTACCCTATCCCCAAGATTGATGACTTGTTCAACCAATTTCAGGGTGCTAGTCATTTTTCAAAGATAGACCTCAGATCCGCTTATCACCAGCTTAGATTCAACGATAGTGACATCCCAAAAACAACCTTTAGAACTCGGTATGGTCATTATGAATTTGTAGTTATGTCATTTGGACTAACCAATGCTCCTACAGCTTTCATGTATTTTATGAGAAGGGTGTTCAAGCTGTATTTGGACTTGTTCGTTAGCGTCTTTATTAATAATATCCTCATTTATTTTAGATATAAGGAGGAACATGCAACTCATCTTAGAGTTGTTATGCAAACTCTCAAAGATCGCCAATTATTCGCTAAGTTTAGCAAATATGATTTTTGCTTACAATCAATTGCTTTCCTTGGTCATATATTATCTAGAGAAGGGATCCAAGTGGACTCTCAGAAAATAGAGGCAGTGAAACAATGGCCCAGACCCTCCTCTACAACTGAGATTCATGGATTTTGCTGGTTATTATAGGAGATTTATTGAAGGATTATCATCCATAGCTTCCCCATTGACGAAGTAAACTTAGAAGAAAGTCAAATTTTAGTGGTCAGATGAGTGCAAGAAATTTCTCTCAGAACTGAAGACTAGGTTGACTACAATCCTATCTTGACTCTACCAGATGGTTTAAACGGTTATGTGATTTACTGTGGTGCATCCAGGTTCTGCCTAGGTTATGTGTTGATGCAGCGAGGTAAGGTCATAACTTATTCTTCTAGACAACTTAAGGTCCATGAGAAGAACTAACTTACTAATGACCTCGAACTTGCAACTGTAATATTTGCCTTAAAGATTTGGAGACATTACTTGTATGGTGTTCATGTAGGTGTGTTCACAGATCGTAAGAGCCTTCAGTATGTGTTGACCTAGAAAGAGTTGAATCTTCATCAGAGTAGATGGCTTGAATTCTTCAAGGACTATGATATCAATGTGCTTTACGATCCTGGTAAGGACAATGTCGTGGCTGATGCTCTCAGCAGACTATCTTTGGGTAGCGTAGCACATGCTGTAGAAGAAAAGAAGGAATTAGCAAAAGATGTTCACCGGGTTGCTCTCTTAGGAGTTGGTCTCATGGATATGTCAGATGGTGTTGTGATAGTTCAGAATAGATCATAATCATCATTGGTAGCGGAGGTTAAGGAAAAACAATATAATGATCCTATATTGATTTAGTTGAATGAGGTAGTTCATCAACAGAAACTAGAGGTTTTCTCCTAAGAGGGAGACGGTGTGCTTCGTTACCAAGGTCTCATATCTGTTCCTAAGGTGGGTGAGTTGAGGCCGCAGATCCTTATAGAAGCCTATAACTCCAAGTACTCTATTCACCCAGGTGTAATAAAGATGTACCGTGATCTGCGGGAAGTCTTTTGGTGGAATGGCATGAAGAGGGATATAGCAAATTTTGTGGCTTAGTGCCCCAATTGTCAACAGGTTAAGGTGGAACATCAGAAACCAGGAGGTATGATTCAAGAGATTAACATTTCTACTAGAAGTGGGAAGTGATAAACATTGACTTTATTACTGGTTTACCTTGTACTCGCAGACAACATGACTACATTTGGGTGATAGTAGACAGAGTTAGTAAGTCTTCTCACTCTTTTCCTGTCAAGACTACAGATTCAATGGAGGACTATGCTAAACTCTACATTAATGAGATAGTCATGTTACATGGGGTTCATTTGTCTATCATTTAAGATAGAGGTCCTCAATTTACCTCTCATTTTTTTATATCGTTTCAGAAAGGTCTTGGTACTCATATATATCTTAGCACAACATTTCATCAATAGACAGAGGGTCAAGCAAAGCGTTCCATTCAGACCTTAGAGGACATGTTGAGAGCTCATGTGATCGATTTCAAGGGCAGTTGGGAGGATCACCTACCTCTTAAAGAGTTCGCCTACAATAATAACTACCATTCCAGTATTAAGATGGCCCTTTATGAGGCAATGTATGTGCATAGATGTATCCAGTTAGATGGTTTGAAGTAGGTGAAGCAACATTGTTTGGGACAGATTTGCTTCATGAAGCTATGGAAAAAGTTCAGCTCATTAGAGATAGACTTAAGACCGCCCAGAGTCATCAGAAGTCCTATGTAGATGTTACGAGAAGGGACTTAGAGTTTGAAATCGGTAATTGGGATTTCCTAAAGGTGATGATACGCTCAAATAACACCTCCTTAAAGAAGCATAAGCGATCGTTATCAAGTAAAGAACCCAACTTGTAGGTTCGGGTCGATCCCACGAGGAAAATGATTTAGACTTCAATTTAACCAACAATTATGTCCGTTTAGTAAAATAACTACCAAAAACAAGTAATTAAAAAGGGGGGGGGGGAGATTTGTGAAACAAATTGTAAGAAGTCAGTAAGTAATCATTAAACAAAAGTCAATTTCAGATGTTATCAAGATGAGAGAATTAACTAGCGTATACGTGTTCCCCACAAGCTCATAACGCAATAATCCTAGTAATAGCAATCATTCCCTAGTGTACTATATGCAAAGTGATAAGTTAGGTATCTCTAAATCCTTGGTCCGGCATCAAGAGGATTTCACCCCGCACCTTCGTCCGGCTACGTGTGTATAACTTACTAACCCTTACCTTTACATCATATTAGACTTCACATCGATGTTTGGCTTAATTATTACTTCGCACCAATCGACACTAGCATATTAGATAGTATCACACTAAATTTTTGTTGATATTTCTTTTCTTGTTGATTACCTCCTTGGTCCGGAAAGTAGAAACAAGGCGAGTTCTAATGCGTGCACTCAGTAAAAAGACTTCTAAACGAAAGAATTATCAATGCATGCAACAACACTATTCAAGAATTGCTTAGTTACTATTCATACGTTGTTAATCGCTCATGGTTCCCACAACCCTAGTTGTGGAGTTTAGTTACCCATAATCATATGAACACAATTCATTATTTTAGATGAAAGACTTATGAACATACATAAAAAGAATAATAAACCCAGAAATTCAACTTGAATTGCAACAACAAAATCTTCAAAACAAACTTAGGAAATTAAGAATTGCTAAAGTTGCAAGTTAATCTCCCAAGTCAACAACTAGAATAAGATTAATAAAGTCTAACCCCCAAAAATGAGGTTTACATGCCATATTTATAGAAAACAAGTCCCAAATTAAAAGGGAAACAAAACAAGGAAAGTTTGGTCAGGCACGCGTCTTCATTCCACGAGGCTGACTAACGGGCCGTCAATGGATCTACGGTCCGTGAGTCCCTTCTGTCAGCCAGGACTTAGAAAATATTTCAGATTCCCAAAAATCAGCTTCTCTGAAGCAAACGAGGGAACTCCAGTATGGATCGTAGATCAATCTACGGTCCGTCAATCCCTCTCTGTAGCTCCACAATTAGAATCTTCAAACATCAGGTACTAGAGCCCACGTAGTATTGTTCTACTGATCAACATTACGGTCTGTAGATCAATCTACGGACCGTCAATGGCCACCATCGTTCCACACTTGGTCAGATTTCCCTGATTTGCCTTTCATGGCTTGCCTGCTGATCTACGGTCACCATCTACGGGGCGTCAATGGGCCTACGGTCCGTAGATCACCTCTGTAGATGTCTTGTTCTGCATTTCTTTCAGCTGTCTCTGTACTTCTGCGCCTAAACATCTTTGCTGCAAAACATGATAAAAACACATATAAAACCAATACAAAAAGGCCCTAAACACACCCAACTTTTAAGTGAAATGTATTAAAAATACCGTAAACTCATGGTATATCAATAACCTCAACTTAAATTTGTTGTTTGTCCTCAAGCGACGCAATAAGACTCTAAACGACACCTGTATAGAAATAAGCAATTTAAGCACAAGAAATCACACGACTCTCTATCCCTACTCTTTTTTCTGGTGCAGAATCTGTTCTCTCAGACTCGACAAGCTAAGTCATGCGGGTCAAAATATGACAAATATCGACCAACCCACACATAACATACACTGTTTGACTATCACCAAAGTCTCAACTTCCCGATAATGTAACTAGTGCCCTTACATCAAACAAAATCCCCTTTCTGAATATGACTTTGAGTACAAAGATTCATTCAACACTTACACTCAGAAGTAACTTCAAGTACAGTTATTGTTCAATACCATAGGCTTGCCTTTATTTTCACTACTTAGATCTCTAAACTAGATACTAGGATTACTATAGGTCTTTCTTGGCTTGTAATGTAGGGTCAGGTGTGGTACATTAGGGTACTTTTTAGTGACTTTCTGTCCTCCTTGACATTACACTTAGGCTTTCAACCTCTTTTACCCTATTTTTGACATCCTACCGTTTTACCTTCTTTCCCTTGATTTTCTTCAACCATGGATGTGACTTTAGACTTTGTAGCTCTTTATTTTTTAATTTTTTTTCTTTTCTTTAGTTTTCAACGAGTCATATCCTTTCCTCTCTTTTTCTTTTTCTCTTTTTCAACATCAAACTCTTTTCATACACATTTTTCTTTCGGTTTCTCTCTTTCACTGCCACCATCAACTTACGGGTTTTCCATTGATTGAGGTGCACAATATCCGATGTCGGATCAGGGCCAAGATTGAAGCTGTCTTTTACATTAGCCACCCTCAACTTGGGCTTTTGGCCTAAGTCGCGGTGCACATGTCCAAGGAGGGACTGGGGCCAACATAGTACATTATGAGTAGATGAGTTAGAGGTTTAAAAAGAAATGGTCTAATTTAGGGTCAAAGCATTTGGATCAAAGGAAGCATTTATTTCATTTGGTTGGATTCACTTTTAGGCAGTTTGTGGACTTATCAGAACAAGGGCATATGATCACTTCCTAGCCTCTAGATTAGATTGTCTTAGCAGGACTAACCGAGTAAGTTCTAGATTGGCACATAACTGTTTGAACAATCAACTAGTCTCATACACTCTTGGCACATAGTTTCATTATCAGATTATTGGATTACCCAGTTCAAGTCTTAGCTTAAGTCATGCCATCAAGTTGATTCATTATCATGTCATACTCAGAGCCAACACATTCAACTTATCTTAGCGTACAAATTCTAGCACACATCACAAAATTTGGACTGGTATCATTTTTCATAATCAATCATGCTTCGTTCTTTTTCATGCTTGTACACATACGATCCTAACACATACCAGTTCAACATATATTAAATAGCCTCTTGCGGAAAAAAACACAGGGAAGAAAATCCCAAGTAAGGAACAGGAGTTGGGTTACCCACAAAAAGAAAGGTGCAATTGTCCCCAATGCAAAAAAAAAGAGTAAAAGGTAATGGATTTGGGTTAAGCAAACCTAAGGTGCATACCGCTGACAAACCATCAAAAAAGTGGGTGGGTCCGGTTTCTCGTAGCCCGCTAAATCAACACTCAGGTCAGCCTCAGTAGTGCCCGCATCAACAAGGACAACAACATCAGTAGTGTTATCTACGACTCTAACTGCACCATCAGTGGTGCTCACATCAATCGCCACAGTAGGTAGACCCTCAGACACGTGCATAGAACTCGACACCCCATCAACCATCTCACGGGTGCTCTGCTGCCTCAGCTGCTCATCTATTATGAAGGCTTTATGTGCGTTCTTCTCCTACCTACGCTGCCTTTTGCTAACCTTTTCCTCCTCCATGAGCTCAGTTTTGTGACTAGATCGGTGCCTCTTACCACGGGCACATACCGGCTCGGGTTGCGCATCTGCATCATTTCCACTGAATAATGCACCCAGGACTGTATCATCGCCTAACACAGAGGGTGCAGCCTGTGGCTCAACAGTTGGTATGGCTAGGATGGCGTCAACATCCGCCCGGAGACTAGCTAGCTCGGTCCGAAAAGAGAATTTATCAGTAGTAGGAGGTGGACTCTCTAGAATTCTCAACTCGAAGGCATCGAGCCGCTTATGAACTGCTTGGACACTTTGGCCCATTTTTGCCTTTATCATTGTTTCTACTTAGTGATCAACTTCCGCATCCAGGGCTTAATATGGTGCAACAGGTTGGCCATTTGGGCCGCTAACTTCTGGACTCGGGCCAATGGTATAACATTGGCTCCCAAAGGTGGGGTGGCTCTAGATAAGCTGGTGGCCTGACTAGTGGCCTGAGAAGAGGAGGTGGGAGCATCATAAGTGAGGGATGGAAGGAAAGGATGAACACCATGCATCTACTCCACAACATCTACTAAATCAGTACCCAATGGCACATCGATCTGTGGCCCTATGCGAGAAGCAACCACATTTGCCTCGTCCCAGATCGGGCCAATATCTAAGGTCTTTGCAGGGTAGATAAACCTATCACAATGCCAGAGTGGCACTCCAGAGTCCCTGCACAATTGAAAAATCAAACATGGAAAGGGGTAAGTAGTGAAGGTCTTGAACGCCCTCTCGTGAATCTCTGCCAGCAGTGTGCGGGCAAAGTCGATCCCCAATCCTACTACTAATGCTGCAACCATGACAACTCTATCCCATGTGAGTTGGTTGTCAGCTTTTGTAGGCAACAACCTGTTCCGCACCAACAACCAAAAACACTTGGCCATCAAAGTTAAGGTGGCCTTCCGAATACCCAAACGTGGTGAACTAACCCACTCCACAGGCTCTCCATCTGCAGCTATGTGCCTAGCCAACCACAGTAAGAGAACCTCCCTCTTATCAGTATTACGCGTGAAGGCTCCACTCCTCACAATATCCCATGTTGAGGGCCCAAGTGTGATGAGGACAAGGGCCATAGAGGAATCGGTTGCTGGTGGTATGTGAGATGTCTATTGGAAAACCTCGGACCATAGTAGAAGTGATAGGGTCCTGGGCTGTGGGCTTGGACCTCTTATCAATCAAATCTCGGAGAGTGGCAGCACAGGAGGCATAGACTCCCACACAATCTCTTCGCTATAGGTCCCAAGGTCTCGAGCAATCTAGTTACACTTGTGATGTTTAAAAAGCCGATGGATGTCGGGGATAGTGTGAAAGCTCCCCGTGAGGACTCTGCACTCCTCTGTAATAAGTCGAGCCATCTTATCTTTGTCATTCTTCATCTTGGCATCCCGATAAATTTTCCATTGGCCCTCGACACACCATCTACTTGGCTCACCGTCCACTGGAGTAGGGTCAT
Source organism: Solanum stenotomum (assembly GCF_019186545.1). Taxonomy (NCBI): domain Eukaryota; kingdom Viridiplantae; phylum Streptophyta; class Magnoliopsida; order Solanales; family Solanaceae; genus Solanum; species Solanum stenotomum. The sequence goes on from NC_064291.1 coordinate 28,263,194, forward strand.
CATTCCGTGGTGCTGGTACTGATTCTGAGCTAGTGGCCTCATCAGACGAGGCTGCTTGTTCATTATCGCCGGAACCTGTGGCTTATTTTTTAATGGACCCCTGAAGCCTGGGAAGACTAGGACCCTGAAGCATGGGCAGATTCGGACCCTAAAGCATGGCTAGACTACGAGTCAGACGTAGACCCATTCTCTGTACTGGAAGCAGCCCCAGTTGGTGACCCGATCAGTATGTGCTCCTTCTCAGATTGGGAGACAGTGACTACATCGGGAATCACCTTCTAGGGGGTGCCTCTAGTGACTCGAGGTTCAGTGGGAGAGGTCCTTGTTTTGGGAGGAACGTATGTCGGATCCATCTCCACATCCTTATCTTTGTCAATTAACCTGAAGCTAGGGGCAACAGATTTTGACTTACCCATTTGTGTGTAGGTGACTAGCTTCTTCGGTGCCATTGAACTTGTGGAAAAATTATTAGTATCAAGACTAACTAACAACACACGAAATAATTTTAGAACTAAAAACGAACACCAACAAAGACTAAAAAAAAAAATTCAGACAGTGGCTACAGTGGTCATCTACGGTAGAGATCTACTGTATATGGATTGATCTACGGTCTGTAGATCCCTTCCGTGGATCAGAGGACCAACAATATTGGTCGCAGAGGGAAACCACGGCTGTACAGAACGGTCTGTAGATTGATCTACAGACCGTAGTCCATATCCGTGGTTTCACACTTAGTAATCTTTGCAAGTTCTTCCATCCACATACCGTATCTACGGTCCGTAGATTTATCTATGGTCCGTGGATAGGGACTCATAGATGGGATCTGTGCCAGGTTTTAGACATACTTTACTTTCAATCCTATATGTTCGACCATTTTCAACAGGGTCCTAGTCTAATCATGCATTTCAACACTTAATCATGCTAGTTTCTCATTCTCAGCATTCCGTTTAATCATTTTAACAAGTATTTAAGATAAACTTTGGAACCCTAAGTCGAGACTTACATTTAGACTTATAATCTCAGACAACAAGGCAACACAATCACTATCTATCATTCCTAAGGTATTGTAACTTCCAATTTCAGCATGCAATTTAATGTAAAAATTACCCAAGATCAAGACCCAATCCCTGACTTTCTATAATCTATCAATGAATCGAAATTCAAAGTGAGGAGAAAGTCTATTACCTTACATCAACGGTAATTGGGTGATTGTGTGATGACAGTTGCTTTCTAGACCAAAAACCACCTCTTCGTTACTAACCCAAACAGCGGACCCTTTTGTGGACTATGGAATCAGTAGTATTCGGAATGGAAAGGAATCGTGGGAATTATAGGGGAGTGGAAGGGACGATTTTATGGGGGAGGTATTGAGTGATTTAAGAGAGTTAAAGTGTTTGAAATGGTTGGAGAATTAATGGAGGGAAGTGGAAATGATTTCAAATTAGGGGAATTTTAAATAGAGGGGTTCGGGTCGGGTCAGACATAATTAGGGTTTGGATCCATGAGACCCCGTCTACAGTCCGTGCATAAATCTACAGTTCGTAGATTGGGACCGTAAATGACATTTTAACTTGGAAAATATCATAACTTACCTGGGATCTACGGACACTATTTACGATCCATGGACTAAACCACGGACTGTCAATAGGGTCCGTAGACCACTGCACCAGACCTTTTTCCTGCAGATTCTGCTTTTTGCCCCTACAAATGTAGCAATAATTAGCACGTTCTTTTTTACATTTTCTGGATACTTTTTAAACACGGACCCTATGTTATGTCTAGCCAACACTAAAACAAAAGTAAAACAACTATTTAAATGAGTACAGAGAAGAAACTTAACAAAGAAAATTCCTAAATAGAAAGCAAAAACCTATTGTTGGCGAGATTTTAGATCTTGGGTTGCCTCCCAAGCAGCGCTTGATTTAACGTCACGGCACGACGCGGGCCTCTTGATTACTCAGACTTCATTTAAGATGATACACTTCAACAACTTCTTGCACACTTTCTGCGTTTCCTAGATAGATCTTGATCATTTGCCCGTTAACCATGAACCTTGTTCCTTCAATGTTCTCAAGCTCAACTGCTCCATGGGGAAGCACTTTTGTGAGAAAAAATGGCCCAGTCCATTTGGATTTGAGTTTGCCCGGAAAGAAGCGCAGCCTAGAGTTGAATAGAAGCATAAGATCATCCACAACAAATTCTCGCTTTTCAATTAAGTGATCATGATACCTCTTCATCTTCTCCTTGTACAAGGCTGAACTTTCATAAGCCTTTAGGCAAATCTCATCAATAATATTCAAGTCATTCATTTTTTGAATAGATGCGGCGCCCCAATCCAAATTTAGTTTCTTCATCGCCCACAAAGCCTTATGCTCTAGCTCTACCGATAAATGGAAAGACTTCCCATATACAAGTTGATAAGGAGACATACCTATGGAGGTCTTGTAAGGAGTATGATAGGCCCATAGAGCATCATCAAGCTTCCTTGGCCTATCTGTTCTATTAGCATTCACAGTCTTCGCCAAAATTTGTTTGATCTCTGTGTTGGATACTTCAACTTCCCCGCTAATCTATGGATGGTAAGGGGTTGCATTGTGGCGGACACCATACTTTTCAAGTAGTGCCTTGAACAACTTATTACAAAAGTGGGAGCCTCCATCACTGATAATCACCCTCGGTGTACCAAATTTGGAGAAGATATTATTTTTCAAGAATGCGGGGACACTTTTACCTTCATTGTTGGGGAGCGCAATTGCTTCCACCCACTTCGATACATAATCAACCGCAACAAGAATATAGTTCATCCCATGTGAACTCACAAATGGACCCATAAAATAAATGCCCCATACATCAAAAAAGTCTATCACCAATATATGATTCATAGGAAGCTCTTGCCTCTTTGAAATCCCTTCTTCTCTTTGGCAACAATCACAGGAATTGGCAAAATCATGAGCATCTTGGTGGATGGTAGGCCAGTAGTTCCCACACTGCAAAATCTTATGCGCAGTCTGAATACCACTATAATGCCCACCAAAAGGCGATGAATGGCATGCTTCAAGTACACTCAACATCTCAACCTCGGGCACACAACGACGAATACAAGTAAAGCTCATCCCAAAAGAATTTTTTCACATCATGCATAAACTTTTTCCTTCGGTGAAAAGACAAGTCCGGAGGCACCAAATCGCTTGCCAAATAATTAGAAAAATCTGTGAACCAAGGAATCAGATCATGAGAAGCATCCAATACCTGTTCATCTGGAAAAGTATCATTAATTTCAGCCCTATCACCAAACTTAAGCATAGCCTCTTCCTTTAATCTGGACAAGTGATCGGCAAATTGATTTTAGTTCCCTTTCTATATTTTACCACAAAATCAAACTCTTGCAGCAATAATACCCATCTAATCAGCCTCGGTTTTACACCCTTCTTCGCCATCAAACACCTCAATGCAGAATGGTCAGTATGCACTATGACCTTAGTACCAAGCAGGTAGGATCGAAATTTTTCGAATGCGAAAACCACCGCAAGAAGCTCTTGTTCAGTCACAGTATAATTTTTCTGGGCCACGTTTAGAGCTTTTCTATCATAATAAATAGGATGTAGATTTTTCTCTTGCCTGTCCCAATACTACACCAAGCACCACTCCATTCGCATCGCACAATACCTCAAATGGTTGTCCCCAATCCAGTGAAATCATGATAGGTGCAGTAACCAACTTCTCCTTCAGTTCTCCAAATGCTCTCAGACAAGCATCATCAAAATCAAACTTATACTCCTATTCGAGTAGTTTGCACAATGGATGTGTAATTTTAGAGAAATCCTTGTGAACCTCCTATAGAAACTTGCATGCCCAAGAAAACTTCGAATACCTTTTACAAATATAGGTGGTGTAAGCTTTTCAATTACCTCTACCTTTGCTCTATCAACCTCAATGCCCTTCTAAGAAATCTGATAACCCAGAAATATCCCTTCTTTCACCATAAAGTGGCACTTCTCCCAATTTAGCACCAGATTGCAGTCTTCACACCTTTTAATCACCTCAGCCATATGATCCAGACATCGGCCAAAAGAGTCACCTACCACAGAGAAATCATACATGAACACTTCAATAGTGCCCTCGACTATAGTAGAAAATATCGACATCATACAACATTGGAAGGTTGCTGGAGCATTGCACAACCCAAAGGGCCTCCGTTTGAAGGCAAAAGTCCCATAAGGGCAACTGAAGGCAATCTTTTCTTGGTCCTCCGGAGTTATAGAAATCTGATTGTAGCCCGAATAACCATCAAGAAAACAATACCAACCCTTACCAGCAAGTCTATCCAACATCTGATCCATGAATGGCATATGTAAATGGTCCTTTTCTGTCCAAGCATTTAGCTTATGATAGTGCATGCAGACTCTCTATCCAGTCATGGGCCGCATCAGAACAAGCTCATTTCTCTCATTAGGAACCACAGTATTCACACCTTTCTTGGGCACACATTGAACAGGACATACCCAACTACTATCTGCAATGGGATAGATAACTCCAGCATCTAACCACTTGATGATCTCCTTTTTAACTACCTCTTGCATAGGCAGATTTAATATTCTTTGGTGCTTAATACTAGGTTTCTGATATGGCATGAGTTGGATTTTATGGGAACAAATACTGGGAGGAATCCCAATAATATTCGCAATAGGCCACCCAATAGCTCGCTTCATTCTCTTTAACACAGTCACAAAGCACTCTACTTGTGTCGCATTTAAATCTGTCACAATGATGACAGGCAAAGTATTATCTCTACCCAAGGATACATACCTCAAATGCGGTGGTAGAGCCTTAAGCTCCAATTTTGGTGCCTCCGCAACAGATGGTCTCGCGAGTGGAGACTCGCGATTCTTCATGTCTAACTCATACTTCTTTGGTTTTGACTTATATTCGCACCTATCGAGTGTAGCTACCAACTCATCGTACTCTTCAGTTCCATCACTATAGAAATTTATCATAACTACTGCTAGTGCCTCAACACCGAGCCGCTCTTCAATTTGCACTTGTGTTCCACTCTCAACTCTGTAAGTTATTGCAGATACTGTTTGGAGCTCATTACTCTGCTTCATGGACCTACAAATATTGAAAGTTGTTAATTCATTGTTCAGTTTGAACTTTATCTACTTCTTCTCCATATCAACCAATACACGCCCTGTGGCACGGAATGGTTTCCCAAGGATGATGGGAACCTCAAAATCAACCTCACAGTCAAGAATCACAAAATCCACCAGAAAGATGAACGATTCCACTTTCACTAGCACATTATGGAGTACACCCATAGACCTTTTTCACGGTTCGATCGGCCATAAGTAACCACATCATAGTAGGCTTTGGATCCCCTAGACCTAACATCATATAAATAGACAATGCCATGAGGTTGATGCTAGCACTAAGATCACACAATGCCTTAGCAAAATGTAACAACCCTATAGTACATGGGATCGTGAAAGCACCAGGGTCTTCTTATTTCTGCACAAGAGACATTGAAGCAATAGCGCTACAATGTTACAATCTATCATCATCTTCAAAACTCACAGACCTTTTCTTTGTCACCATATCTTTCATAAACTTTGGATACCCAGACATTTGCTCTAAATCTTCTATCAAAGGAACGTTGATGGAAAGCGGCTTCAACATAGAATTAAACCTGCGATATTTACCATCTTCAGTCTTCTTCACTAACCTCTGTGGAAAAGGTGGTAGCGGTCTAGGTATGGGACCACTTTCTGAGATATATATGCTTCTTTCTCTGTCGTATTCTCAGACTCTTCTCTAACCTTTACCATATCATCTTTTTTTCTATTCTCAACATCCACCACATACGGAATAGGTGGATCAATGGTTTGATTACCCCCTCGAGTAGTAACTGTCATACAATGACCATTATTCTTTGGATTTTGGATGGTGTTGCTAGGAAGAGTGTCAGGTTGACGTGAGTTCAATGTAGTAGACAACTGAGTCATCTCCTGCTCTAGATGCTTTATTGACACTGCATGGGCATTTACTTTTTGACAAATACCAGACAAGTTGTTTCTCATCTCCTTCACATTCTCATCAGTTGCATTGAACCTTCTCATCCTCTTCTACATCATTTCTTCAATATGCGCCATATTGCCTCCAGCTTCCCTAGTAATAGATTCCCGATTTTAAGGGGGGACATAAGGTCCAACCCGATTGTTTTTGTTGCCATAGTTGTTCCAGTTGTAGTTGTTGTCGTGATTGAAGTTCCCATCCCGGACATATTGACCCTCTCAGTTGTAATTTCCATAGTTCCGACCTTAACGCCAATTATTTTTGTTGGATCCTTGGGCATTTGGTCGAAAACCTCCCATCTGATCATTTACCGCATAAGCATCCTCTTCGTAATAACACTCTTCAACTGGTGGTGGAGTTCCAGTGAAGTAATTCACAACATTTACCTTTTCCGCACTTCTGCTCAAATGCTTCAATACCAACCCTAATTTGATTCTCATCTGAGCCATCTCCTCACAAATCCCATCTGCAGACTGGTCGTTTGTAGTATGAATGGCAAATGTGTTTCTTCCGGTATCCGACCTCCTAGTGCTCTATGCTTTATTGTTGCGAGAGATCTTCTCCAGTTTTTCTAAAATTTGAGTGTATATGCACTCACCATATGATCCTCCAGCTATAGTATCAAGCGCTGCTTTATTGTTGCCATCCTGCCCTCGATAGAAATATTCCTTCAGCGACTCATCATCAATACGGTTATTCGGAACACCTCTTACAAACGTAGAGAATCTATCCTAAGCGCTACTCAAAGACTCTCGAGGTAATCCCACAAAATTGCTGACCTTATCTTTGTGATTGAGCTTCATGGACACTAAATAATATCTTTCTAAAAACGCATCCTTCAGTTGGTCCCATGTATAGATTGAGTTATAGGGGAGCTCAGTGAACCATACAGTAGCATCGCCTATCAGTGATAGAGGGAACACTCGCAATCCGATAACATCCATATCCTAGTCTAGTTGACCTACACAGCTTTTGTAAACCACCCTTAGCTTGGCTATGTGAGTATGTGGGTCCTCCGATGGCGATTCAGAGAACAAGCCCCTCATTGTAAGCATCTGCATCAAGCTACTGGTCACTACAAATGTGTGCCCCAGAGGCAAAGGGGGTAGGACAAGAGGTCCATCTGAGTCAACAATGTTTACGTTACCCTTATTGTTGTCATGCAGTCATGGGCCTGGTGGGCCATGCACCCTCACTGCATCTCCCAATTTATTTTCAGCTAGAACCTGGTTGTCTCCACCATCTACCCTCGGAGGTTGTAACTCAACTTCATCACCTAAGTTGCCTCCGATAGGATTTACTTGAACTCCGTGATTGTTCATTCTTCGCAAAGTTCAGTTCAACTCTGGATCATAAGAAGTAAGTGGTTCACCTTAGCTCCATGTACTTGTTATACACTGGAGTCAGAACCTTAGAGAGACAAAAACAAAAAGAAAAAATAAAATTAGGAAATATTTGACAAAAGTTCAATAATGTAGTTAAAATTAATCTAAAAGCCAATTTCCCCGGCAGCGGCGCCAAAAATTTGATATGCTCAAATTACACCTCCCTAAAGAAGCATAAGCAATCGTTATCAAGTAAATAACCCAACTTGTAGGTTGGGGTCGATCCCACGAGGAAGATGGTTTAGACTTCACTTTAATCAACAATTATGTTTGTTTAGTCAAATTACTTCCAGAAACAGGTAATTAAAAAGGGGGGGGGGGATTTGTGAAACAAATTGTAAGAAGTCAGTAAGTAATCAGTAAACATAAGTCAATTTTAGTTGTTATCAAGATGAGAGAATTAACAAGGGTATACGTGTTCCGCACAAGTTCATAATGCAGTAATCCTAGTAATAGCAATCATTTCCTAGTGTACTACATGCAAAGTGATAAGTTAGGTATCTCTAAATGCTTGGTCCTGCATGTAGAGAATTTCACCCCGCCCCTTTGTCCAGCTACGTGTGTATAACTTACTAACCCTTACCTTTACCTCATATTGGACATCACATCGATGTTTAGCTTAGTTATTACTTCGCACCAATCGACACTAGCCTATTAGATAGTATCACAGTAAATCTATGTTGATAATTCTTTTCTTGTTGATTACCTCCTGGTCCGGCAAGTAGCAACAAGGCGAGTTCTAACGCATAACGCGTGCACTCGTTAAAAACACTTCTAAATGAAAGAATTTTCAATGCATGAAACAACACTATTCAGGAATTGCTTAGTTACTATTCAGAGTTTCTTAATCGCTCATGGTTCCCACAACCCTAGTTGTGGAGTTTAGTTACCCATAATCATATGAACATAATTCATTATTTTAGATGAAATAATTATGAACTTACGTAAGAAGAATAATAAACCCAGAAATTTAATTTGAATTGCAACAACAAAATCTTCAAAACGAAATTAGGAAATTAAGAATTGCTAAAGTTGCAAGTTAATCTCCCAAGTCAAGAACTAGAATAAAATTAATAAAGTCTAACCCCCAAAAATGAGGTTTACATGCCTATTTATAGAAAAACAAGTCCTAAATTAAAAGGGAAACAATATAAGAAAAGTTTATCCAGGCACGCGTTTTCATTCCACGAGACTGACTCACGGACCGTCAATGGATCTATGGTCTATGAGTCTCTTCTGCCAGCCAGGACTTAGAAAATATTTCAGCTTCTGAAAAATCAGCTTCTCTGAAGCAAACGACAGAACTCTAGCACGGACTGTAGATCAATCTACGGTGCGTCAATCCCTCTCCGTAGCTCCACACTTAGAATCTTCAAACATCGGGTATTGGAACCCTTCCTGTATCATTCTACGGATCAAAAGTACTGTCTGTAGATCAATATACGAACCGTCAATGGCCACCGTAGCTCCACACTTGGTCAGATTTTCGTGATTTTCCTTCCATGCCTTACCTACTAATCTACGGTCACCATCTACGGAGCGTCAATGGGCCTACGGTCCGTACATGCCTTGTTCTGCATTTCTTTCAGCTGTCTCTTTACTTCCGCTCCTAAATATCTTTCCTGAAAAACAGGATAAAAACAAATAAAAAACCAATAAAAAAAGGCCCTAGACACACACAACTCTTAAGTGAAATGTATTAAAAATACTGTAAACTCAGGGTATATCAGGTGCCACCTATGAAGGGGGTGATGAGATCTGGCAAGAAAGGGAAGCTCAGTCTTAGGCATTTAGGTCCTTACAGAATATTGAAAAGGGTCGGTAAAGTGGCTTATGAGTTAGAGTTGCCAACAAAACTAGCATCGTATTATCCGGTCTTTCACATTTCATTGTTGAAGAAGTGTGTGGGTTATCCGACACTACTAGAAATTTGACCTATGGCAATAATGTTTTTTGTAACGATTCCATAACTGTTGCTATAAGTTCTCTGTGGCTACGGTTACGACCGTTGCATAAGGATATGACCTCTATGGACACACTTTTATAAATAAACTGTTGCATAAGTTTGAGAATCGTTGTAGTAGGTGTATCTATGGTACACTGAGATTAACCATCTCAATAGATGTATTTATGCAACGGTTCTTTGAAAAAATTGCAACAACTTATCTTTCCCACCTTATTTTACCGCTCTAGTTTTGCTGAATATTAATGGGTGATTTTTTAAAATATTTTTTTTACTAATTTCTATTGTCTCTACACTTTTATCCAAGTCTAGAACAAGATGCAGAAGTCTCGCCACAAAAGTTATGTCTAAGATACTAAATGTAACAAAGACAACAAACCAATCTTATTTTCCAGTGATACCATGGAGGTGCTAACATTTTTCTTCTCCAGGTTGGTTTCCATTTAGCAGATCTAGACCTAATCTTTGGTTAGGGCTTTTCACAATCTTTTTTGGGTATTGTTTTATCAATTCCTTGGTCATCTCTTGTGAACATGTATCAGCGTGATTTTATTTCCTTTTTCATCAAGGTACGTTTTTTCGAAATCACTAGATTTGTAGAATGAAAAATTGTGAAGACCCTTAGAATTTATTTCTTAATTCATTTTTTGAACCCTAGAGAATTGGCACCGCTGATTTTATTTGACCGATATCATTTTTTAAGGACATATTGGGGGTTTGTAAGAATTGGCACACACTATTTCATATTTCTATAGGATTACAAGAATCATTAATCTTAATTGATATGTTGAGTTCCAGTAGTACTTCAGTTTTGCTGCTCTTTCCTTGGCTTTCTAAAAGGGGTTGAGTTGAGCTATTAAACGCTTTATGGTTAACAATATAACTAGTTTCAATGTTTGCATAGGAAAGAGAATCCCTCGATATCCAATTATCTATGTACTGGTGAATTCGACATCTCTATTGTAAATGTTATGGACTGATCAAAATGTAAATACAAATGCAATTCATACGAATTTCCAGCTTGCATATGGTAGTAGAGATGAGGACTTTAGTGTTAGATAAACAAGAATTAATGTAGCTACTGATAGAGAAGTTTCATATATTGATTTATAGGCTATTCAAATTACCCATTATTTTTTTTATGAAAGGACAAAACTAGTGAATGACCAATCGTGGTATGTGTATTCACTACTCTATCAAGTGTTTTGGATGCCTTAGAAGAACTAACTTTGTTCTTTTCCAGTTTGCAAATGACGACATCAATGGTAAGATAAGTTGGTGTTAACTCCGTTCTCTCATTTTCAGCTAAACGCCAATTCTTTGTTTGCTAATTTGTGTTGAAAGATAACTTAAATAGAGGAGTTGTATGGCTGATTTTGTAATTGAGGTGTAATTTATTGCTCTCGATTGCCTCTTGTTCTGCTCGAATTATCTTAATTTATAAAAGTCTTAGCTTTGTCCATTGTTTGACTATCTCTATTTGTTTTTTATCATTATCAATGTTACTTAGAGTAGAGGCACTCCAGAAACCCGATATGTCTTGCTAGAAGTTAAAGATGGCCTTTCGTGAAGCTGGTGTGATATTCATAAAAAAAACTTTGAGCTCAGGTTCTTTTTTTATTTTACTTTCATATTTTTTGCCATTATGTGGAGTATCTTTCTGATGAGTATCGTATTTTTATCCCATTACGCCTCATATATCATTTCACTCCAGGTAGTTGATAATAGAGACATCTGTGCTGGTACTGCATTGATTGGCGAAGTACACAAGACAATTGTGGTATGACTATATGGCCCTTTTTATTTTCTTTTGGAATATAAAATTTGACTCTTTCGTATTTGAAGTACTGAGAATAATTAGTAAATCTTACAAGTACATACAGTTGAAATAAATTTCATTGTAGAATTATGGGAGCCATAGTTTCTTTTTGTGGCTGACTTCAGGAATAGATAAGATGGGCCATTATCCTTTTTCTCTTATTTACTTCAAGAATCTGTTTTTTATTTGTACTAGAACAAACTGATGATGGCTATTGTACCAACTTATTATTTGTCATCAGAATTGGGATAACCCGGCGATAGTACTTACTTTGTGTTGGTACTGGAAAATTGATTGAGTTGGATCCAAGGTTTGGTTCACCTTCAGGCTTGTGGTTGCGATACTAGAAGAAAATATAGTTGTGTATTTGACTATGTGGATACACTATTTCTTATCTTGTTGGATATGATTGTCCTCTCATACAAAGACAGTTTATTGCTATTCAATGCATATTTACAACAACTTATCATGGAGTCTCTTGAGAAAGAGTTTAACCTGGACGGTAACTAGTATATTTCCCATAGTTCCTATAGTTCCCATGCTTTTAATTTTTAGATTAAAACCACACAGAATAGATGCATTTCCACTTACTTATGTAACCCCATACGTGCACCAACTCAGTCAACCACATCTCATAAAAGGAACCCTATAATTTAGTACTTCTATTCCTTGGATATTTTGTGTTCACTAACCATGAAAACTATTTCATTAGTGAAACATAATGTTATTTTGCCTAGTACCTGTACTCACTCTTTTAGCAGCAAATTATTTAGGTGTTTTACAAAATTTTTCTTACCTTCAAATCCTGTGAGAATAAAAGAGGAATATATGTTTTCAGTCAATTTTTTACATCGATCATATTTATTGAGATGCTCCAATTGCTACATGAGTATCCCAACTGCAGGTCTCTGATTCTTAACATAACATTTTTTGTCATAAGTTTAGTCTTCATGATATTGTTAATGGTTCAATAATCTACTTGGGAAGATTTGAGCCAAATTGTTGCTATGGTTTTTAGCCAACTACTGCTGCATTTTTTTTAACCTAAAATGTTGCTTTAAAGACTGTTTTAAGCAGCTTCAATGGTTCGACATATTGTTGCAGAGGTTGTTACCCTGTTCTTCTTGGGATTTCTCATGGCCTCCAAGTATATCAATATTTCTATGCAAAACATCTTATTATCTTTATCACCATCAATTTGCCATACCCTTATTTCAATTGTTCCATTATACAAATTAAAATTGGTAATTGTTTCATCTATAATTAGTTTTGTAGTTAGAAATTACTTATATTTTGAAGTCTTTACTGATTGTTATAAAATGCATCTTATAGTATCTTAAACTTCTCTAAGTACTTGTATGAATTGACTTCTATTTAGAGAAAATATTCCTTAACTTGATAGTGAAATATACGTGGAATTATTCAGTTAGTTCGTCAATGTTTCCTTATTACAATAAATGTGGCTGCTACATTTTGCAAGATTAAAACATGCCAATATTGTTATTGTGTTTAGCATGACTAATAATTTACCTTTCACTTTTCATTTTATATGGAAGTGCATTTTAACTTTTTACTATATATTCTATGTAATGTCTTGGGAGATTCTTAAGCTTATGATTTTTTACCATTTTTATGCACTGATCAGGCTACTAGTTTGTATTTTTGATAATCATTTTGTTGAATCATTTATTATCATCTTTGGTAGGTGAAGCAAATCAATAAGAGGCAGATGAATAACTTACCCTTAGTATTGATTGGTCATGCAAGACCCTCACATATTCTTGAAAATTTTCTTTTAGAACATAGACACCTTATATACTCGTACTCTCATGTATATATTTTTAACACATGATTAATATAAACTAGAACTTTTTTTTTTTGAACATTTTTTTTGTTGATTTACTTTCCTTTCGCATTGTCTATAAATTTTAGTGTATTATACTATATTATAAGTAAATAATTATTGTAACAAATCACCCAATAATTGTTGCAATAGTTCCTACAATTACTATAGCTCTAAATAACGGATACTATAGTTCTAGATAATCGTTGCTATAGCTCCAAAATATTTGTAGCAATAGCATAAAAAACGTTGCAATAGCCTCAAAAATCGTCGCATAAACATAATATTGCAACGATTTCGGATCGTACTTGTAGACTAACTAACCGTTGCTATAGATAAGGAAACAACAACACTTCTGTAAACCGTTGCAATAGACAATCTATTGCAACAAGTTGCCTACCGTTGCATAAAACTGTTGCTATAGGCTTGTTGCAACGCGAGCAGATGTAGCGGGTCCAAAACCGTCGCAATAGTACTATTGCAACAATTTTGTTGTCTATGGCAACAATTTTAGAACCCTATCTATAGCTCTATTTTCTAGTAGTGCGACATCCATAATGTTATTAGAAAGTGTGGCTGTGAAGGATAGTATCACTTATGAGGAGGTGCCAATTGAAATTCTCGATTCCCAAGTTCGTAGGTTGAAAAATAAAGAAGTTGCTTCAGTTAAGGTTTTGTGAAGGGGTCAATCTATAGAGGGAGCTACTTGGGAAGCAGAAACAGCCATGAAGGTCAAGTATCCTCACCTCTTTCCTTCAATTTCCAATTTAGCTTGAGGTGATAGTTCCTCTCTAGTCTCTCAATTTACTCTTGCGTGAATTCAATCTTAGTATCAAGTTCCTTTAGTTATAGTTGAATTTCAACATATTTGTATGTTCTTGGAATTTAGTTCTGTCAGATATCAGTTTCTAGTACTTAGTGGTTGGGATTGTAGCTCATTCCCTCAATATTCAGCTAGTTTCGACTTCATTTGAGGAAGAATGTTTCCCAAGGGGTGATAATGTAACACCCCAGATTTGAAAAAATGATTAAATTGAAGACTTTTAAAAGTTGCAGGTGCCACCAACAGAGGCCACCTACGAACCGTAGGTTGACCCACGGACCGTAGGTGGTGTCCGTGGTTGGTGATCTCATCTTCCCCATAAATTTCCAGAAAAGGCATGACCCACAACAGGATCTATGGACCATAGATGGGACCACTGTCTATGGTACATGTCCATTGACCATGACCTCGGTTTCCCTCTCTATGATAGCTAAACAACGGACTGACATGACAAGCCGTTAGTCAACCTACGGTCCGTTAATCAGGCCAATTGATGGCCCCATCAGATTTGCAGTTAGGGTCATTTTACTCTTTTCCTATATGAATTAGACACCTAAACTACGTCGTTTAATACTTAAACTACGTCGTTTTTTTCAATTTTAGCGTAGTATTCTAGTCAGACCTACTCTAAGTGATTCATTCACCAAAATTCACCAAGTTTACAGCGAAAAAAAGGAGAAAGAGGTGACCCAAAACCCTCCAAGAATGCAGCGAATTTCTTTGGTTACAGTCCCGTAATCAAATGAATTCTCCGTGAAATTTGTTACCTGGTATGTGGGATTTCACTGGTGGATTCCTTTCATCCTCTTGGTCCCTAGAATCCAGTCAGATTCTTGATTCTTATATCTTGCTTAGACGACCTATGGTTTCTAAAACCTTAGATATTAATTGTGATTTAGTTGTTAGAGTATTCGTAATTAGATTATCATGTTTTCCGTGGAATCATTACTTAGTTCTTGCACAAAACTTTGAACCCTAGTTGTGTAGATTTTTTTTGTTCATGAACTTCACATGCTAGGTTAGTTAAAATAGATAATCATGCCTTAGTTTTTGAACTACGTGCCCCCGTAGGTTTATAAGGCCCCTCACTGGTAATCAGTTTTAATGATCACGCCAGTCATGCCTTTATACTCCTAGCAAGGTATATCGGGTCCTCTGGATGGAGCGTATACATCGGACTCCATGTTTAGCTCACGTTGTTTTATGTCTGTATAAAATAGCTCCCACAGTCATACTCTAGTGCATTTGACAAGGTTTTCAGCTATAATTAAGTGTACAGTCTCAGCATGTTATGTACTTGGTCATTGCATTTTGTTTAGTTTATTTCTATATATTTAAGTATCTTCATCATGTTCAGATAATATCATTGCTCAATATGTTTTGTTCAATTTATATGTTTGTTCAGCTTTATCCGATCATGCATGCTCAGTACCTTCCAAGTTCTAATGCATACTCTCCGCTACATCTTTTCGTGATGTACGTTCAGGTCCCTAGCATTCAGATCACGCGTCGATTATTTCCCGATCCACACTCAGCTGTATTAGTAGTGAGTCCTCATACTTCGTGGACAAGAAACATGTTCATTTTTATATATTTCAATTTTAGTATAGTTTGTTGGGGGCATATCTTAGCAACTCTAGTCAGTTAGGGGCCTTTTCAAACATAGTTTTAGATTCAACTTTAGTTTTTATTAATTATTTAGTATCACTAATTCTTATTCAATATTTATATATTTAGACCATTATTGGGTATTCCCCACCATTTAATTTATCTCATCTTTTAACCTTCCGCATAGTATATTTTGTTCAATAGTTTAAGTATGCTTATGATATGCCAACTCAGGGTTAGCTTGGGGTCACTCGTGATCCTAGGTCTCGTGTTTACTTCAAAGGGGTAGCCTTGGGGCATGACAATCGATCTCACCGAGTGACTTGGCTAGTCTCCTAATTACCCTCTTTATCACCTAGTTGACCTTAATTATGGATAAGTTTTCTGATACTTTCGGCAATATATATGTGCTCATCAACTAGAATTAAAGACTCTCTGAATAACCTTGGTCTCACCTTTCTGACTTTCATTTTCTCTCTTTATTCTTATAACATTTGGTGAGGCACTCTCTGATCATCTAGTGAACTCAGCATCTTGATGAATATTCTTTCGTCTCACCCTTTTGTGCTGAAATTGTGTTGAATCTTTTTGTAACATTCGGCAAGTTCCCCCTTACCCACCGAATGGGTATGGCGACTCGCCGAACATGTCGGTAAGTTTTCCTGCTACTTTTTGAAAATGTTATTTCATTAACCCTTTGCAATTGCATGCATTTCATTTGTGTTGTTCTACAGATATGGCTAGACTTAAGCTTCCCGTACGAGGTCTAGAACTCTGGATGAAGGCCAAAGGTGTTGTAATAGCACCGGAATTTGAGCCTTCCCTAACCACTCGCCCAAAACCTTCTCAAGTGAATGGTAAGGGCAATAGTAAGAAGTGGGTAGTCACTAGTTCGAGTTCGAGATCATCAGATAATATAGGCATCAACTCCACCCATCTCACCTCCTCTCAGTTTGAGATAGAAGAAGATGTGGAGTCAAGGACTCCAATACATGCACCGGCAACAGAGGGAGAGTTTCTCAAACAGAAGAGCTTAGAGTTGCAATCTAAAGTAGTTCATGATCCATTGGCCAGACTTCCATCACTTCCAATGCCTCAAACACCTTTAGTCTCTCACGCACCTCAAGTGCTCCCAACCCCAAAACATTCGCCACGGTCTATGAATCAACTGAAAGCCACTGGCTTGCAGAATAATTTGAAGGAGAAGCCTTTGTCTATTGATGGTGTGGTGAAAAGGTATCCAATTGTGTGGGAGACATTGCATTTCCACAAATTCAAACAGTTCCCTAAGCCCTGAAATCTTTATGTACCTTTATGGGTTTGAGAATTTTATGATGGGAATGCAAATTTGATCCCGAAAGGGAAGAAGAAAGCTCGATCTATGGCATCAGTCAACTTTGTTGAGGTTTGAGGTAACCAAGTGAAGTGCACCAAGATTGTTATTAATGATGAGATAAATTGCGGAGTCTGCACTATTAACTCTTGGGCCGACATGGTCAAAATCAAGACGTTAGATGATTGGAAGGGGTGGTTGGACCCGTTGCTAAGTGATATCACACCTCATTGGATAGAGACGGGGGTTGTAATTGAGAAGAAGGACTTAAATATTGTTGCTTGGTATTTGTTTCGGTTAATCTCCAGCACCTTGATTCCTTCACAAAATGAGTCTATCATCTGGCATCCAAAGGATGCACTTCTCGGGTGTATTATTGCTAAGGAGCGGCTGAATCTTGGGGCTATCATTTCACAACAGATGGAAATGAGGGCCAAACAAAACAAAACCTCATTGCCATATCAAGTTTTTATCAATGATTTCTATCACCGAGCTGGTGTGCCCTTTGTGGTGAAGATGGATGCAGACGTGAATCTAAGATCGTCTACTGAATTCGGAGGATTGAACCTGAGTACATGAAGGATAAGGGCAAGAGGAGGAAGAAGGCTCGGGTAGACACATATCTGATTGTCAATGTCGAGTCCATGTATGCCGACACCACTCAGTCCACTATGGCAAATATGCCGATAGATATACCTAGCCCCTCCACCTTACTGCACCTACTCCTGTTGTTGCTTTCCGTCCCCCATTGACGTAGGAAATGATATATCAAATGGGAAACCTTGCCCATTCGGCTGATAGGTGAGCTTCTCGAGTTGTCCCGTCTATGATTGGTTCTCATTGAGAACTAGTGTAGACACCCATGTTACACTAATTGTGTTCTTTATTTACTTGAGCACAAACAAAAGTTTAAGTTGGGGGTATTGATAATTCATAGATTTACACTCATTTGAGGTCTATTTAGCTCAAAAATATGTGTCCTCAATGCCTTATTTTGTCTCATTCTAAGGATATTTTGATCATTTGCAACTCTGAAGGCTAAGGGAAAAGACAATGATAAATATGAGAAAGAAGGGCAAAAAAAAAAAAATTAAAAGAAGTGTAAACTCCACATTGGTGATCACCTAACATGAAAGGCGGATCACCTATCTCCGCCTAAGTTGACAACACAAAGAAGTTGAATTAATTGAGCCAGCTCAGCGGACATAAAGAGAAAGGGTCACTCGCCGAATGCCAAGAGTGAACATGAGGACCATCGCTGAAGGTGACATTACTTGAAGAAAAATTGAAGGTTTCGAAGGCGAACAAATGTGCTATTCACGAAACACCGAATGTGAGAGGTAGGCTCGAATTAGCTCACTGATTCTAGTTAAAACACCTGAAACCTAAATCAAGAGAAGGCAGAGCTGAAGAGCAGTTGGTGATTCTCCTAATGTTATTGGTGTGCCTGACTAATGTCGCCCAATGGGTAACGTATTGTGTTTTGAGCCAAATTATGGGGAGATTCTCAATAGCCCAAGGTCGACAGAAAAAGTAAGTTTTTGGGGAAGTAAAATATTCTAGAAATGAGAAACTTAGAGAGAGAAACACTTTTATTTTTCGAGGAACACTTTTCTAGTTTGGGGTTTTTCAACTTTGCTCTTGGAATTAACAAATTGAAGTTGAAATTTAAGTGGGTATTGCATGTAATTGCTTAATTTCATGTCACCCATGATTGCTTTAATACAAGGTATAATTTCTTTACACTTTGTGATGAGTGGCTAAAGTCTCAAAGATTAGCGATACAATTATAGGGTTGGGTGTTGATTTATTATAATGGGAATTGTGTTATGCTAATTTTTTGGTGTTCATAAATGGATTTGGGCTAATTAGCATGGGTTAATTTATGGGTTAAGTCTACAAACTTAATTCCTACTTCGGATCTACGATTGATGTTCAAAAAAGATTGGTTGGAGTGGGTAATTAGTTTGATATTTACAATATAGGTTTGATATTTGCAATTTGCTTGAAAATAGACATTACAGGTGACATCTATTTGCCCTATTTATGCACCCAATGGGATAATAGTGTAAGCTATTGGTTTGTTTAGTTTTGCACATAGATGAGACCTAAAGGAGATTCTACAAATTGATGCTATGAGATCGAAACAAGATTAGTGTAATTTATGATGACCTAGCCTATCCCTGAATGTTCATCACTATATAGCAACACAATTACCCGTATGTAAAATTAATTTCCAATCCCCGCACCCCTTCATTACTTGTTACTTATTTGAATGTTTAGTTTAATTATTGATATTGATAACCAAACCCTTTTAGTAAATTTGGTGGAATTATTCACCCACTTGTTCTCATTACTACGAATGAATACATTAAGATTCTAAATTTCTTAATAGAATTCTTTGTGCTATATCATTCTCTGTGGCATTCGACACACTGACTCTTAGTTTGGTTTTTTTATTGACGATGACCACTTACTCTTTAAATTGGATTGAGAGAGTAGTTTAAGCATTATCAATAATCCCAATCATTTTACTACTCCAAAAACTCATTTAGGGGGGAGGGGGGAGTAATTAGTAGAGAAACAAAATTGATATTAATTGCAAATAAAGAGAAAACAATAAGCACTAGAAGTCATATTCACCCAAAAAAAAAGAAAAATGCAGTTTCCTCAATTAAAAAATTGAAAAAGAAGAGAAGTAGGTTGATTGACTCCTTGTTCTACTTAGTCTGGTAGTTTGTCCATTTTAGGTGAATTATAACGGAGCTCGCCGACCTAGTTCGTGAATTGTAACAGATCTCGCCTACCTAGTCTGTGAATCGCTGAAAAGATTCAGCTCGTCGACTGTGCCTAAGCAAATCATGAAATCTTGTCCTTAGTTCGGTGAACATGATGGTTATCTAAAAGAGGGAACAGTGAATCCCCAAAACATGTAGTTGATCAGCTAAATTGACATTACACTCCTTATGAGTTTTGGTCCAAGAAAGCGAACTTAGTCAGGTCCACCGAACATGTTTGGTGAAGCGCCAATTACACCTTCACATCACCAAAGTTGACAATACCTTTAACAATTCAACTATTCAGAGAGTGAACCCAAAGGAGGTTCACCCATTAGGTTTGGAAAACCACCGAACTGTGTCTCAGCGTGCCTAATATTACTCTCCTTCCTGCACAAGTGACACACACAATATTGAAATCAACTAACATTGGGTTGCCTCTTATGAAGTGCTTAATTTAACATCATGGCAAAACATGGACAAGCTCTCAAAAATTTTCCCAGAACACCCCTTCAATAACTCACACGTCACAACCTTCCCCAAAATATACTTTCTACCTTTGGACATAGACCTTGAATTTGTGTCACGACCTAGGGTATCCCCTAGAGTTAACATGGTGTACAAGACCCCGAGAGGCTTCATACAAGACACTTTGCTTTCATAATCAAGATAATAGAAATCGATGAGATTTAAATCATTATTTCAACATAACCAAAGTTTTTAATTGCAAAGCAGAAGTCCAAAACACTTGTCTCAAAAACCATTTAATACAATAGAATCTCGGGACGTAGCTTGTACATCAATGTTCAAAACTCAAATGAAAAGAACATAAGATAAGTAGTGTCAAAATTATCGGATGAGTAAGGACTCACCAATCTTCAACTCTTCCTCTACTATAGATCCTAGCCACGGGGATGAGAATCGGGAACGCTGGACCATTCATTTAGATAAGAAATGTAGGCAAGAGTATGTGTTAGTACAAAAATGTACTAAATATGATAACATGCATAAACATAACATAAGTGTGAGACAACATAAGTCATAAAGAATAATTAATGCACATAATAGATCATCGCAACATGTAAGGAGTACTTCTTGAAGTAACCTTACTTCATCCTTAGTTAAGACATGGGTAACCGCCTCTAGGCTTACTCATCATAGAACGCAAACTCAAGAAACAATCCAAACTCATCACCTATAATAACATATCATAGCTTACTTTTAAAGACATGGGGAATCACCTCTTCCCTTACTATAAAGGATCATGGGTAAACTCCCCTTGTCCTTCTTACATTGGGATCATGGGTAATTGCCCCTTGTCCAACTTGCATTGTAGGAACGTGGGTAATCACCTCTTGTCCTACTCTAAAGAGTATAGGTAATCGCCTTTTATTCTACTCTAAGGAATATGGAGAATTGCTTCTTATTCTACTCGAAGGAATATGGGTAATCGTCTCTTATCCTACCCTAAGGAATATGGGTAATCACCTTTTATCCCTCTCACTTAGAGGTCATGCGTAATCGCCTCTGGCCTCATCATTTTCATAGTTCCTTAACTTAGTTTCATTTTAGGTGAGAAATCCTTTCAACCTATAATTATTCAATGTGAGAAATCCCTTCACATTCCTACATAAGAAATCATGTAGGAAAATCTCTTCCACAACAATCACATCAATAATCAACAATTAATAACATATGCTTAACTCTCAAAGCAATTCTTATCATAAATCATCACTGATGCTTCAATCTCAAAGCAATTCATATTGTATCTTATTTATCCTATAAGAATAAGCATAAATCCATAAATTCTCCATTCTTAGACTAAAACCCATTTTACATCAATTTCTTCTTAGAAACATGGGTTAAGCATGGGTACATGAAATTTCATCATAAAATCATAGAATCCCCTCAATTCATGCATAATCAATCATAATTCTATCAATTAACTCACATTCCTAAGAACCCATGTTCATTCACCTATTCATTTTATCCACAATAACCTTTTTTGGTTTTCAACATTTTATCAACAATCCACAATCACCATCAAGCATTAAGTCGAGATCCTTCAAATTAATACACCACAAAAAAATGATTGGTACCTTGACAAGGTTGTAATATAAGAAAAACCTTTGTAAAAACATGCAACCTTCTATGCAATTGGTGTTACAAAGTAATATTGAATTAGAGGATAAATATATATCTCCAAATTCTTATTATCCATGATGATCTCCTTCCCTTGAAACAAAGCTTGATTCTTTTCATGGAGCCCGTCGACTCAAGATTCCTAAAGAACCTCAGGCCTAGTTTATCATCATCGACAATATCTGGATCCATTTCTTGTATTTCCTTCCAACTTCTGTACAAGGGTGAAACCGCGTCTTTGATGTCTTTCAATGATATGTCTTTCCTAGAAAAATACCAAAAGAATGTGCGATCTAACACAACTCTAGTTTTTACTGTATACATCAAAGCCAATGCAATCATCATACAAGAGAAGTAGAAATATTTAATGTGTAATGGATTCACCATAGATGTTGCAAGAACAAATACTTGATAATTGTTCATTATATTTTAATAGTGAGAGAAATTTTTACTTATAAATAATATTGACGAAGAGTTATATTATAGCTTATCGTCGATTACTAGAAGATGTAAAATTACATTTATTTTTAATTTATAAGTAAGGTGAATTTGATGGGATCGTGGCTGCTCCCTTTTATTTCAACGAAGTAACTTTATGCCTATCCTTATCAAAAACTTTCATTCATAACAAAATTAGAACAAAACTAAATGGAATAAAAACTTATCAAAATTTAGGAAAAATCTTCTACGATCATTTGGGAAAGTAACAAAATTTGTTTTTATTAGTATGCCAAGAGATCATCAACCCTTAGAACACTCTCTTTGTTGCTTTCTGAAACCATCATAGACGAGTTTTTCTCACATATTTTTAAGCTTTTATTTAATTTATATGTACAATAACTTTTTTTTTCTAATTTCGTTGTTTGTTTCAATATGAATGAATATTTTTTGTAAGTATAGGTGTAAAGTAACTTAACTAAAAGGAATGCGTGCAACTACGGTCCCTCCAAATGTACCTTTCCTATCAATAAAAAAATAAATGTGTTTTTACATATTCTAGATTTGGAGGATTTAGAAGAAGCGATAATTGATCTCGTCATTAATATTATTAATAAGTTAAAATTGTTCTTACTATTAGAATGTAAATAACACACATCAACAATTTGTACTTGTAGCATCTTAGATGAATTCATTACACCCTAATTATTTTTACTTCTCTAGTAGGATGATTGTGTTGGATTTGATGTATAACCTTCTTTTTGGAATTGGATAGGAAAGACATAACATTTGAAGACATTAGAGATGCGGTTCCATTTGTATAGAAGTGGTAAGAAAATACTAGAACTTGATCCAGATGTGGTCGATGAAGATAATCTAGGTCAGTTGTTCTTTTGCGATATTGAGTTGATGGGATACATGAAAGGGATCAAGATTTACCCCAAAGGAAAAGATACCATTATGCACAGTAAGAATCAGGAGACATATATTTATATTCTAATTAAACATTACTTTGTAACATGAATTGTAGACAATATCACTTTTCTCCAAAGGTTTAACTAGTATTACCACTTGGTCAAGGCACCAGTCCTTTTTCAGGTGTCTTAATCTTGAAGATCTTACTTTAATGCCTTTTGTGATTTTTGATAAAAATGTAAAAAGCAAGGAAGTTGATTTTGGATAGAAGGAAGAGGTAATGAACTTTTAGATTCAATGAACATATCGAATTCTTAGTAAATAATATAAAATTTTACGTGAACAACAACTAACCCTGGTGGGGTATGGTGAACAAATTGGTAAATACAAACTATGAAATATACTGCTAAGGTAATTTTAAAATTAGTGTTATGATTTCTTTCCTAGTGTACTGGATATCATAAATTTATGGATATGTATTGTATTCCTCTTTCAGTAAAAGTTAATTGATATTGATAACATGAAGTAACAAAAATAAGGTCAAAAGAGAACCAACTCTTGTTTGGTAATTGCATCCGTCCATGACAAAACTCTCAAGATCCAATGAACTTTTTAGAGATCTGCAAATTCCAGAGAAATCCAATTGATCAAAGGCTATGATAATCTGTAAAAATTTCTAGCTTGATGGTGGAGGTTGTCACCCCTCCAAATCCAACAACAAAAATATGAAACACGGGTAGCATTTGATAGTTTATTGGGCGAGTTTCAAACTCATTTCACCCCTAGAAAAATACACCCCTTTAAAATTGCAAAACCCAAAACTAGATGAAATTGTTCCTGAAGCATGCTACTAAGCAGCAGATAGTCATAGCATTAGTGTACTAGTTGCTAACACTTCCTTTCCTTGATTATATAATCAGTTTGTGTTTGATACAAAAATGGCGAGTTGTTGCGGGTAAAGAAAGCAATGACATGGAGGTTTAAAAATAACGGGAGATGAGAGTTGTTGAAGCAATATATCTACGTAGTTCTTCACTACTCCAAAGTACGATAATTCAATGTTGTGATTTTTTTTTGTTTCTAGCCAGTTTTGATAATACGCTGTTGCGTCGAGTGTCTTGGTGGAAACATCATCTCTACCCTAGAGAGTTAGGATTAAGATCTGCGTACATTCTACCTTCCGCATATCCAGTTTGTGGGATTACAGTGTGTCTGTTGTTATCATTGATTTGTTTCTTCTAAAAACATTTCCAATTATCTTATTTTAGTTGTGGATGTTATTTCTTATAAATTGGTGTTTATTTCCACATAGTCCTTGTATAGGTTCTAGAGATGAGACTCTACATAATGATCAACTGTTATACCCATAACTCCTATGCTTCTATAGGAGTCATGGGTTTACCAAGTGTGCGCCGATCATTATAAAAAGTCTCATCTCTCGGACCCATATAAGGACTGTGTGGAAATAAAAACCAATTTCAAAGAAGTAACATCCAAAAAAAGGATAATTGGAAAAGATATTATTTTATTAAGAAACAAACCAACAATAACAACATACCCAATGTAACCCACGAAGCGGGATATGGGGAGGGTAGGATGTATTCAAACCGTTCTCCTACTTTTGTGCCATAGAGATTTTGATTTTTCTAAGACCCTCGACACGACAACTTATTATCAAAACAAGCCAAAATTTTTTAAAAGTCCCCCAAGTTTGAAGCAACATATTTTGGTGGAATTCAAGATTCCGTGGATAAATTGCTTCAAGAACACTGATCTCCTATTGTTTCTGAACCTCCATGTCATTTATTTCTTCACCCGCTACCATTCTCCATTTTGAATCCAACACAAACTAATTAATTATCAAGGAAGAGAAGTTTTAGCAACTTGTACATTAATGCTATGACTACCAGTTGCACAGTAGCATGCTTCATGATCAATATCCTTTAATTTTTGGGTTGGCAAATTTAATGGGGGTATTTTTTTTCTAGGGATGTAGTGAATTTGAAACTCGCCCAAAACAATTATCAAATGCTACCTCAGTTTCATATTATACATACTTAATAAATAACAGGATAATTGTTGAACAATTCAAGGGTTTTTTGGATATCCAAAATTGGACTATTAAACACTTTAAAAAACCATTCACATGTCTTATAGATTATTATCAATGTAAAGGCATCTCACATTTACAAACTATTTATTCTCCGTATTATAGAGTCCCCTCCTTTTTATTAGAAATATTAAGGTGGAAGATGACTCTTTAGTGCCAAAGAAATCTGAATTTACAAATTACTTTCCACTTTGCAACTAAAACAACAAGAACATACAAAGTAAAATCCCACAACCTTCCACTTTGAAATTAAATTTCTATAAGAACGTATTTTTTTAACATTAACCAAATTGTTATCATATTTTTATAAAATTATTACTACTAATGTTAATAAACCAAAATATATTGTAGCAATTAAGAAGTCCCAAATTGGGAAAAAAATATATCATGAATTTTGTATAGGGTAGAGTATGAACAAACCTCAATGTAGCATGGACCTAAATATTTCTCAAGCATATCCCATGACAAGACCCTTAAATAGTAAACCCTACATTATATGGGGCTGATATTTCAAACCATACATCACATTCATTTAATTTTATGTTGACTATGGTCAATTTTCTCAATTTCCCATTGTTGTTTTCCATATGTTGAAATACCCCCAAATTGATCTAATTCCAAGCTCTCCAAGTTAGGTCAATCAAATAATAACTTTTCCATTACACCCTCCATCAAATACATGTATCTATGCAAGAGGAATGAGACCAATGCAGTTCAGATTACTGGAAGGGTTCAATTTGCAATAATATAAAACAAAAATTTTCAACGATGTATTCTTATATGCAAATTGAGGAAATTCATATGTAGCTCTAAGTAAAAAGTCCAGAGTAAATTCATCAACATTAGCAGGTTTTGTAGTAAAATATATCAATAAATCAATAGCCTTAAGAAATTTCTACTACAAAATAGAGAAAATCAAACTAAAATTTTGAATTTTTCGGAAAGACATCTAGTAATGAAGATTTTTTTACTGGAAGTCACGAAATTTAGAAACTCATTTTTTTCTCACTAGAATGGGCTAAATAAGAGGATTTAAAATTGAATGATACCTCAACGCACTTTGAAAGAAACCTCCATCGCCTAGATATTACACAACTTCTCGCAACTTGTTTTGCTTCTAAAAACATTAAGGGGATGTTGAATAAGATTGAATCCGGTAAATCACTAAGTCGGTATCTTCCCACCATGATTCTTTTGTGCAAATCCATAAAGTAAAACCTTCAATTGAAGTTTCTTAAGGTTGCGCGGCTCCTTTGAGTTTATGATGATATCTAGGTTGGTTCAGTTTAGACCAATTGGAAGAGTGAGGCATCAATCTACCTAATGAAGGGTTTTCAACAAAATATTATTGCCTCTTTTAACCTTCAAAAATATATTTCAGGCTAGACATAATTGTCATTTTCTTATTTTCCTTATATGTAGAACTATGAAATAAACTAAATCTTTGAATACTAAATACTTCCTTATTTAAAATATGTAATAAATATTACTATTATATAGTATCAATTATATTATTTAAATCATTTTCAACTGGTAGCATAGGGTGTAAAATATAATTATACTACCTTAAATGTTAATTTTAATAATGAGAACCTTTAAATCAATAAAATAATCTATTTATTAAATTTTATCCTTATTTGATAATACTAAAGTTTGCCTATACATATATAAATTATACATATATACTTTTAGTCTTTGAATAAGACTCTAATTAGAACTTTGACTTAACCACATAGTTTTGATGACAACAAAAGGTCCAAAGATATCTAACTAGACCCCTAATATATCAACCAAAAGACTACAACTTTATGAATACATTTTGAACCTCTCTGAAGGGACCTTGTAAAAAGTTACGGAGTTAATGGAAGAAGTTATCGCAACGAAAATGCAATGGAGTAAACAACATGATTTAAACGTTATGACAAGGAAGTCTACTGGAATCAAGATAGATGAGAAGAACATACTTTATTTTATTCCATAATGTGCATCTAGTTAATCAAAGACGAAAAAATTATATTTGATTGAATGGAAGACTCTAACGTTCATTTGTAAGAACCTAATATTATCCTAGATAAAGAAGAGGAATCAAATGTTCATGTGGGTGACTTTTTCATAATTATGTGGAGTTTTTAATTCTTTGTTTGTTTCGTTTGCAAATTTGAATGTTCTATCATTAATATTTTATTTTTCCTATGCAATTATAAATCAAGTCGAGAGATAATCGAGTTTCATTGTAAAAACTCAAAAATCGATCATGAGAGCGGCTACCATAAACCCTAGTAGGCAAGACAAACCCAAGATAACATACGCTAAATGAAACTAGAAATAACTAAAGTGGAAGGAATAATTAGATAAGAAAGAGGCCATAGCGTAGACATATACAAACAGTATAAAAATAAAAGATGGGCCCAAAATAGACTGAGAATGATGAATATACATAAGCACCATACCGCAGACCTGGTTTTACAGGTACAGGAGCACGTAAACTACGAGGATAAGACTATAAATAATATAATTTTCTAACGAAATACAAAATATAGACAAAAAGTACAAAAGGAAAAGAAGCAAGCATCTTGATTCCAATAGCTCACTAGAAAGAAGAACAATGGCGCCTTAAATGAGAGGAGATCAACAAGGATGACTTGTACTAGGCATTGCGTTAGAAAAAAATGTAGAATAGTAGTATGCATACCAAAATACGAGGCACTTAGACATCATGGACGACCGAGATGAGTAGACATTATAATATAAGAAGCATCAAAGTAATAACAATAAAATCCAAAACTATACTAGAAAATTGAACTCATAAAAAAATAGGGAACACAATAATCGTAGGAAAAATCACTCTTCATGTATTCATATCACAGAATGCCAGGCATTTTAGGATGGTTCAACGCATATGTGGCTAATGAAAAGAATTAAAAAGTCTTGAAATCTCTTTGATGGCTGCCCGTAGGCTCCTAATTGAGACATTCCTTTGACCCTGTCGAAGCTCAACTACTGATGGATTAAAGTAAGACCGAAAATTATCCCCTTGGCAATTTGGAATGATCCCTTAGACACATAATAGAAAAGAAAAATTTGAAAGGATCCCCTAGCATCCAAAATGTACCATGGACTCACAAAAAACTATAAAAAAATGTAAGAGACTTGGTAGAGTCAGAGCAAACCATATGTACAAGTATCATATCTTTCAAAATCATAAAAACCTACTGAATTTAAGGGTAAATCTCCTTAAAACCTGAAGATCTCATGAAACTAGTATATCTTTCATAAAGCCATGTTTCAAAAATAAAGTTTGTGTTAGGCCTCCTCAGAGCCTAAATGTAGTAAAAATAGAGACATATTAGTCTCGCAAGAATTAAATCAATATTTCTTGCCTCTAACTCATGTTATGTGGTGATTTGTAGATTTACACTTATTTGAGGCCTATATAGCTCGATAAATAGTATCCTCAATTCATAATTATGCCCTATTCTAATGATGTTTTGATTATTTGCAGCTATGAAGACTAAAGAACAATGCAAGGATGAATGTTTGAATGGATGACCAAAAATATAAAAAGAAGTGTAAACTCCACAATGTTGATCAGCTAGAAAGAAGAGAGGATCGCCCAATGAGTATGACCTCACCCAAATAGACAGTGCATAACACTGGACGTAATTGGGAAAGGACTACGAATAATAAGGGCAATCTCGACTCGCCAAATAAGAAATGAGAAAATGATGACCATCACCGAAAGGAACAATACTTGAAGAAAAATTGAAGGTGAACAAAGGTAGTACTCGGTGATACAACAAATGTGAAAGGCAAACCCGAACAATTGATGTTCAAACACCTGAAGCAAGAGAAAGGCAATTTGGTGAGCAATTGGCAATTCACCTAATATGATCGGTGAGCCCAACTAATATTTCCTTGGATCATGCAATGAGTTTTGAGCCAAATTTTAGGGAAATTATAAATAGTCCAAAGAAGAGAGAAATTAAGAATTTGGAAATTTTGAGTCCTAAAAATAGTAGAGAATTCCTAATCTATTCTTTGAGAGAGAAACACTTCACTTTGTGAAGAACACTTTTAGTCTTGGGGGGTTTTCCAACTTTTCTCTTAAAATTGATAAATTGAAGTTGAACTCATAGTGGGTTTGCATGTAAATGCATAATTCCATGTTACGCATGGCTGCATTCATAAAATATATAATTGGTTTACTCATTTTAATGGGTGGCTAAAATCACAAGATCTAGGAGTGCAATTATATGGTTGGGTTTTGATTTAAAGTAGTGTGGATTGTGATATGCTCTATTTTTTGTTTTTCATACATTGATTTGGTCTAATTAGCATTGATTTAACTTATAGGTTAGGTTGGAAACTTAATTCCTATTTCCGATCTCCGATTGATGCTCGAAACAGATTAATTGGAGAGGGTTATTAGCTTCATAGTTGCAATTTAGGTTTGACGTATGTTACTTGTTTTAAAATAGAGGTTATAGGTCAGATCTATCTGCGCTATTGTTGATTCAAAAGAGAGAATAGTGTAAGGTATTGGGTTGTTTAATATAGCACATAGAAGAGACTGAAAGGAGATTCTATGAAATGATGCAATGAGATCAAAAGAAGATTAGTGTCATTGACGATGACCTAGCCTATAAATAAATTTTCATTACCATAGAGCAACACAATTACCCTGATGTGACATCAATTTCCAATCTCCAAACCCATAGAATAGTTGTTACCTATTGAATTTTTGACATCTTAGCTTAATTGTGACTTTTGATAAAAAATCTTTTTTATTAAATTTTGTGAAATCATCCACCCACTTATTTTATTGCTGTAAATGAATGAATTTATATTCAAATTTTTTTATAGAATTTCTTGCCTTGTATCATTCTCTGTGGGATTCGACTCCGTCTCTTCGTTGAGTATTTATTGACCACGACCACTTACTTCTTAATTAGTTTTGAAGAGTACTTTGAGTGTTAGAAAAATTGGTGTCGTTAACGGGGAATAATGGTTAGAGATTCCATTTGAGAAATAAGTTTGTAAGTTTGTTTAGTTGTAGTAGATTGTAGTTTGGTGTTGTGATATGATGCTTTTCTGGTTTAGAAAATGAGTGACCACGATAGTCACTACGGGAAAACAGACAACATGTGTAATTTGAATAATATCCATGTGACCATCATTCAACCCCCTTGAGCCATCCGGATTCCTCCCACAGTCGGGAGGGAAGTTTTTCATGGAAAGGGAACAATACTACAATTACTCCAAATACGAGGAATATTCAGGGTTTAGCTCGCAAGGATCCCCATGAATAACTTCAGTGTTTTTTGTAGGTAGGTGGGTCATTTGTGCTCTAAAACATCTCACAAAAGTCCATAAGGTTGAGGTTATTCCGTTCTCTTTGATGGGTGAAGCTAAAAGATGGTAGGCGGAATTGCCAAAAGACTCTATCACTTTTTGGGAGGAGTTGAATGAAGCTTTATTGGAGAGATCCCCCCCCTCCCCCTCGAAGATAGTTAAACTTCAAACCCAAATCCAAAGACTAAAAAGAATTGGAGGTGAACCTTCACATGAGACTTGGTTACAATTCAAAAAAATACTCCTGCAATGTTTAACACATGGTGTGCAGGACAATTTGATATTGCAATACTTCTATTGCAACAACGATTTTGGGCAATATAGATGTGGCTGATCAGTTGGTCAAAGGGGGATTTATCTAACAATCGTATAAAATAGCAATATTGTTGCTAGATGATATGAAAAAGGTTAACCAAGGATGACATAATGGAGAAGGCCAAATGTCTACTCTACAACTGAGAAAATAACAAATAGAAAAGAAAAATGAACGAGATGAAAACATGTGTAAAATGATGACCCAACACGATTTTTCGTCTAAACATGTCATAGGAGGATGAATGAAATTGGTAAATGTGATTGTAACAAACATTGGGCAGTGCCCAAATGATGTCAAGTTTGAGGCAATACACAATGAAGAAGATCAATACTTGGGAAATCAAATTGGGGGTACTCACCCAAATTATTAACAACAAGGTGGGAATCAAAGTTGGAAAAAGGAGTGAGACAATGATTGGAAAGATTGGAGAGATATGGAGGACAACAAGGATAGGTATGTCCCTTACCTATAACCCAAAGAAACAACTATTCTAGAAGGAAACCGAATTGAGGAAAAGCTCACAAGGATCGTCAACAAGGTGGAAGGATCCGAATAAGGTGACCATCACCGAAGGTGCTAGAACTTGGAGAAAAATTGAAGATTAGAAAGGTGAACGAAGGTGCCACTCGCTAATATGTTGAATGTATAATCGAGACTCAAACGAGCTCAACGACTAAGGTTTAAACACCTCAAACCTAAAGAAAGAGAAAGTTAGGCTAAAGAACAGTTGGTGGTTCACATAATGTGATTAGTGATCCCGACTAACTTTGCTCGACGAGTCACACATTAAATTTTGGGATAGATTTTGGGGAAATTTTAAATAGCCCAAAGGAGAGAAAAAAAGTATGTTTTTAGAGAAGTAAAATTTTCCAGAAGTGAGAAAGTTGTTAGAGAGAATTACTTTCATTCTGTGAATAAAAACAATTGTAGTTTTTGAGTTTTTAAACTTTGCTCTTGAAATTTAAAATTTGAAGTTGAAATCTAAGGGGGTATTGCTTGTAGTTGATTAATTTCATGTTACCCATCATGGCTGCTTTCATCCAAGGTATAATTTCATTATACTTTGTGATGGGTAGCTAAAACCACAAAATCTAGGTGTGCAATTATGGGGTTGGATGTTGATCTAATGTAGTGGGTATTATGTTATGCTTTTTTTTTGTTGCTGTTCATACATGGATTTTCGCTAATTCAAATGGAGTTAATTTATGGGTTAAGGTTGCAAATGTAATTCCTACTTCTGATCTCAGATTGATGCTTAAAAGAGATTGATTGGACTGGGTAATTAGTTCGATACATGCAACTTAGGTTTGATGTTTGTAATTTTCCCGAATATAGGGATTATGGATCAAATCTATTTGCCCTATTTCTGCATCAAAAGAGAGACTAACTTAAAGTATTTTTTTTTACTAGCATATAGTAGACCTGAAAGAGATTCTATGAACTTATACTATAAGATCAAATGAAGATTAGTGTCATTGAAGATGACCAAACCTATTGAAGAGTGTTCATCACTATAAAGCAACTCAATTATCATAATGTGATATCAATGTCCAATCTCCCAACCCTAGATTACTTGTTACATATTTGAAATTTTAGTTTAATTGAGAGTATTGATAGCCAAACACTTTTAGGTGAACAATGCAAGGATGAATGTTTGGAAGGATGACCAAATATATAAAAGGAAGTGTAAACTCCACATTGTTGATCAGCTAGAATGAAGAGCGAATCGTCCAATGGGTATGTCCTCGCCCATAAAGACAGTGCATAACACTTGACTTAATTGGGAAAGGACAACGAATAAAAAGGCCAATCTCGACTCGCCCAATAAGAAACGAGAAAATGATGACCATCACCGAAAGGAACAACACATGAAGAAAAATTGAAGGTGAACAAAGGTAGTACTCGGGGATGCACAAAATATGAAAGGCAAACTCAAAAATTTCTTGTTCAAACACCTGATGAAAGAGAAAGGCAATTTGGTGAGCCATTGGCAATTCACCTAATGTGATTGGTGAGCCCAACTAACGTTTCCTTGGATCTCACATTGAATTTTGGGCCAAATTTTAGGGAAATTATAAGTAGTCCAAAGAAGAGAGAAATTAAGAATTCGGAAATTTTGAGTCCTAAAAAATAGTAGAGAATTCCTAATCTATTCTTTTAGAGAGAAACACTTTACTTTGTTATGAACACTTTTAGTTTTACGGGATTTTCCATCTTTTCTCTTAAAATTGATAAATTGAAGTTGAACTCATAGTGGGTTTACTTGTAATTGCGTAATTCCATGTTACGCATAGCTGCATTCATAAAAGATATAATTTGTTTACTCATTTTAATGGGTGGCTAAAATCTCAAGATCTAAGAGTGCAATTATATGGTTGGGTGTTGATATAATGTAGTGTGCATTGTGTTATGATCTATTTTTCTGTTTTTCATACATTGATTTTGTCTAATTAGCATTGAGTTAACTTATGGGTTAGGTTGGAAACTTAATTCCTATTTCCGATCTCCGGTTGATGCTCGAAATAGATTGATTGGAGAGGGTAATTCGTTTCATACTTGCAATTTAGGTTTGACGTATGTTACTTGTTTTAAAATAGAGGTTATGGGTCAGATCTATTTGCACTATTATTGAATCGAAAGAGAGAATAGTGTAAGTATTGGGTTGTTTAATATAGCACATAGAAGAGACTGAAAGGAGATTCTATGAAATGATGCTATGAGATCAAAAGAAGATTAGTATCATTGACGATCACCTAGCAGATTAATAAATTTTCATTACTATTGAGCAACAAAATTACCCTGATGTGACATCAATTTCCAATCTCCAAACCCCTACATTAATTGTTACCTATTGAATATCTGAATTCTTAGCTTAATTGTGACTTTGGATAACAAATCTTTTTTTATTAAATGTTGTAGAATCATTCACCCACTTGTATTACTGCTGCAAATTAATGAATTTATATTCAAATTTTTTCATAGAATTCCCTGCCATGTATCATTCTCTATGGGATTCGACTCCGTCTCTGTGTTGAGTATTTATTGACAACGACCACTTACTTCTTAATTAGTTTTGAAGAGTACTTTGAGTGTTAGAAATATTGGTGTCGTTACCGGGGAATGATGGCTAGAGGTTCCATTTGAGAAATAAGTTTGTAAGTTTGTTTAGTTGTAGTAGATTGTTGTTTGGTGTTGTGATATGATGCTTTTCTGGTTTAGAAAATGAGTGATCACGAAAGTGACAACGATAGTCACTACAGGAAAAAAGACAACATGAATAATTTGAATAATGTGCATGTGAACATCATTCAACCCCCTTGAGCCATCCGGATACCTCCCACAGTCGGGAGGGCAGTTTTTCATGTAAAGGGAACCACAGTACAATTACTCCAATTACGAGGAATATTCGAAGTTTTAGCTCGCGAGGATCTCCATGAATACCGTTAGAGTTTTTTGGAGGTAGGTGGTCCATTTGTGTTCTAAAACATCTCACAAGAGTCCATAAGGTTGAGGTTATTCCGTTCTCTTTGATGGGTGAAGCTAAAAGATGGTAGGCGAAATTGCCAAAAGACTCTATCACTTCTTGGGAGGAGTTGAAAGAAACTTTATTGGAGAGATTCCTCCCCCCCACCCCCCACCCCCCGAAGATAGTTAAACTTCAAATCTAAATTCAAAATTTAAAAGGAATTATAGGTGAACCTATACATGAGACTTGGTTACCGTTAAAAAAATTACTCCTGCAAAGTACAACACATGGTGTGCGGGACAATTTTGTGTTGCAATACTTCTATTGCAATTTAGTCAATATACATGTGGCTAATCAGTTGGTCAAAGGGGGTTTTATGTAACAATCATATTAAATAGCTATGTTGTTGCTAGATGATATGAAAAAGGTTAACCAAGGATGACATAATGGAAACGACCAAGTATCTACTATACAACTCAGAAAATAACAAATAGAAAAGATAAATGAAAGAGATGAAAACATGGGAAAAATGATGACCCAACACAATTTTTCGTCTAAACATGTCAGAAGAGGAGGAATTAAATTGGTAATTGTGATTGTAACAAACATTGGGCAGTGCCGAAGTGATGTCAAGTTTGAGGCATTACACGATGAAGAAGAACAATACTTTGGAAACCAAATTGGGGGTTCTCACTCAAATTATAAACAACAAGGTGGGAATCAAAGTTGGAAAAAGAAGTGAGATAATGATTGGAAAGATTAGAGAGATAGGGAGGAGGGCAAGGATAGGTATGTCCCTTCCCATGATCCTCTACAATCCAAAGAATCAGCTAGTCTAGAAGGATACCGAATTGAGAAAATGCTCACAAGGATCATCAACAAGGTTGAAGGATCCGAATAAGGTGACCATCGCCATAGGTGATAAAACTTGGAAAAAACTGAACATTAGAAAGGTGAACAAAGGTGCCACTCGCTAATATGCCGAATGTATAATCGAGAATCAATCGAGCTCACAGACTAAGGTTTAAACACCTTAAACCTAACGAAAGAGAAAGGTAAGTAGAAGATCAGTTAGTGGTTCAAAAAATGTGATTTGTGAGCCCGACTAACTTCTCCCGACGAGTCACACATTGAGTTTTGGGATAGATTTTAGGGAAATTATAAATAGCCCAAAGAAGAAAAAAAAAGTATGCTTTTAGAGATGTAAAATTTTCCACAAGTGAGAAAGTTGTTAGAGAGAAATACTTTCATTCTGTGAAGAAAACATTTGTTATTTTTGAGTTTTTAAACTTTGCTCTTGAAATTTAAAATTTGAAGTTGAAATCTAAGGGGGTATTGCTTGTAGTTGCTTAATTTCATGTTACCCATCATGGCTGCTTTAATCCAAGGTATAATTTCTTTATACTTTGTGTTGGGTAGCTAAAACCACAAAGTCTAGGTGTGCAATTATGGGGTTGGGTGTTGATTTAACGTAGTGGGTATTCTGTTATGCTCTTTTTTTGTTGCTGTTCATACATGGGTTTTGGCTAATTCAAATGGAGTTAATTTATGGGTTAAGGTTGCAAACATGATTCCTACTTCTGATATCGGATTGATGCTCAGAAGACATTGATTGGACTGGGTAATTAGTTCAATACATGCAACTTAGGTTTGATGTTTGTAATTATAATGAATATAGAGATTATGGGTCAGATCTATTTACCTTATTTCTGCATCGAAAGAGAGACTAACTTAAGGTATTTGCTTTATTAGCATATAGTAGACTGGAAAGATATTCTATGAACTGATACTATAAGATCGAATTAAGATTAGTGTCTTTGAAGATGACCAAACCTATCGATCACTGTTCATCTCTACAAAGCAACGCAATTGCCCCTACATGATATCGATGTCCAATCTCCTACCGCTAGATTACTTGTTACATATTTGAAATTTTAGTTTAATTAAGAGTATTGATAGCCAAACACTTTTAGGTGAACAATGCAAGGATGAATATTTATCAGGATGACCAAAAATATAAAAAGATGTGTAAACTCCACATTGTTGATCAACTAGAAAGAAGAGCGGATCGCCCAATGGGTATGACCTCGCCCAAATAGACAGTGCATAGCACTAGACTTAATTGGGAAAAGACAGTGCATAAAAAGGGCAATCTCGACTCGCCAAATAAGAAACGAGAAAATGATGACCATCACCGAAAGGAACAATACTTGAAGAAAAATTGAAGGCGAACAAAGGTGGTACTCGGTGATACACCAAACGTGAAAGGCAAACTCGAACAAGCTCGCTGATTGATCTTCAAACACCTGAAGTAAGATAAAGGCGATTTGGTTAGAAATTGGCAATTCACCTAATATGATCGGTGAGCCCAACTAATGTTTCCTTGGATCACACATTCAGTTTTTGGCCAAATTTTAGAGAAAATTATAAATAATCTAAAGAAGAGAGAAATTAAGAGTTCGGAAATTTTGAGTCCTAAAAATTAGTAGGGAATTCCTAATATATTCTTTGAGAGATAAACACTTTACTTTGTGAAGAACAGTTTTGGTTTTTGGGGGTTTTGCAACTTTTCTGTTAAAATTGATAAATTGAGGTTGAACGCATAGTGGGTTATCTTGTAATTGCAAAATTCCGTGTTACGCATGGCTGCATTCATAAAAGATATAATTTGTTTACTCTTTTTAATGTGGTTAAAATCCCAAGATCTAGGAGTGCAATTATGCGGTTGGGTGTTTATTTAATATAGTGTGCATTGTGTTATGCTCTATTTTGCTATTTTTCACACATTTATTTGGTCTAATTAGCATTGAGTTAACTTATGGGTTAGGTTGGAACTTGATTCCTATTTCCGATCTCCGATTGATGCTCGAAATAGATTGATTGGAGAGGGTAATTAGATTCATACTTGCAATTTAGGTTTGATGTATGTTACTTGTTTTAAAATAATGGTTATGGGTTAGATCTATTTGCGCTATTGTTGAATTGAAACAGAGAATAGTGTAAGGTATTGGGTTGTTTAATATAGCACATAGAAGAGACTTAAAGGAGATTCTATGAAATGATGCTATGAGATCAAAATAAGATCAGTGTCATTGACGATGACCTAGCCTATCGATAAATTTTCATTACTATAGAGCAACACAGTTACCCAGATGTGACATCAATTTCCAATCTCCAAACCCCTAGATTAATTGTTACCTATTGAATTTCTGAAATCTTAGCTTAATTGTGACTTTTGATAAGAAATCTTTTTTATTAAATTTTGTGGAATCATCCACACACTTGTTTTATTGCTGCAAATGAATGAATTTATATACAAATTTTTTGATAGAGTTCCTTGCCTTGGATCACTCTCTGTGGGATTTGACTCCGTCTCTTCGTTGAGTATTTATTGATAACGACCACTTACTTCTTAATTAGTTTTGAAGAGTACTTTGACTGTTAGAAAAATGGTGTCGTTACTGGGGAATGATGGCAAGAGGTTCCATATGAGCAATAAGTTTGTAAATTTCTTTAGTTGTAGTAGATTGTTGTTTAGTGTTGTGATATGATGATTTTCTTGTTTATAAAATTAGTGACCATGAAAGTGACAACAATAGTCACTACGGAAAAAATGACAACATGAGTAATTTGAATAATATGCAAGTGAACATCATTCAACCCTTGATACCTCCCACTGTCGGGAGGGCTATTTTTCATGTAAAGGAAACAATACTACAATTACTCCAAATACGATGAATATTCAAGGTTTAGCTCGCGAGGATCCCCATGAATAACTTCAGAGTTTTTTTGGAGGTAGGTGGGTCGTTTGTGTTCTAATACATCTCACAAGAGTCCATAGGGATGAGGTTATTCCGTTCTCTTTGATGGGTGAAGCTAAAAGATGGTAGGCGGAATTGCCAAAAGACCCTATGACTTCTTGGCAATAGTTGATGAAGCATTATTGCAGAGATTCCCCCCCCCCCCCTAGAAGATAGTTAAACTTCAAACCCAAATCCAAAATTTAAAAAGAATTGGAGGTGAACTGTACATGAGACTTGGTTACAGTTCAAAAAATTAATCATGCAATGTACAACACATGGTGTGCGGGACAAGTTGGTATTGCAATACTTCTACTGTAACATTGATTTAGTCAATATAGACATGGTTGATCAGTTGGTTAAAGGGGTATTTATGCAACAATCGTATAAAAGAGCATTGTTGTTGCTAGATTACATGAAAAAGCTTAACCGAGGATGACTTAATGAAAAAGACCAAGTGTCTACTCTACAACTAAGAAAATAACAAATAGAAAAAAAAATGAACGAGAAGAAAACTCGGGAAAAATGATAACCCAACACGATTTTTCGTCTAAACATGTCATAGGAGGAGGAATTAAATTGGTAAATGTGACTGTAACAAACATTGCGCAGTGCCCAAATGATGTCAAGTTTGAGGCATTTCACAATGAAGAGGATCAATACTTCGGAAACCGAATTGGGGGTTCTCACCCAAAATATTAACAACAAGGTGGGAATCAAAGTTACAAAAAGGAGTGAGATAATGATTGGAAAGATTGGAGAGATAGGGAGGACGGCAAGGATAGTTATGTCCCTTTCCATGACCCTCTACAAACCCAAGAACCAGCTAGTCTAGAAAGAAACCTAATTGAGGAAATGCTCACAAGGATCGTCAACAAGGTTGAAGTATCCGAATAAGGTGACCATCGCCGAAGGTGATAGAACTTGGAGAATAATTGAAGATTAGAAACGTAAACAAAGGTGCCACTCGCTAATATGCCGAATGTATAATCGAGACCCAAAAGAGCTCACCGACTGAGGTTTAAACACCTTAAACATAAA
The DNA here is from genome assembly GCF_019186545.1 of Solanum stenotomum. Lineage (NCBI taxonomy): Eukaryota > Viridiplantae > Streptophyta > Magnoliopsida > Solanales > Solanaceae > Solanum > Solanum stenotomum. The sequence goes on from NC_064291.1 coordinate 28,302,394, forward strand.
GAAAGAGAAAGGTAAGCTGAAGATCAGTTGGTGGTTCACATAATGTGATTAGTGAGCCCGACTAACTTCTCTCAACTAGTCACACATTGAGTTTTGGGATAGATATTGGAGAAATTATAAATAGCCCAAAGGAGAGAAAAAAAAAGTATGTTTTTAGAGAAGTCAAATTTTCCAGAATTGAGATAGTTGTTAGACAGAAATACTTTCATTCTGTGAAGAAAACATTTGTAATTTTTGACTTTTTAAACTTTGCTCTTGAAATTTAAAACTTGAAGTTGAAATCTAAGCGGGTATTGCTTGTAGTATCTTAATTCCATGTTACCTATCATGGCTGCTTTCATCTAAGGTATAATTTCTTTATACTTTGTGATGGATAGCTAAAACCACAAAGTCTAGGTGTGCAATTATGAGGTTGAGTGTTGATATAATGTAGTGGGTATTATGTTATGCTCTTTCTTTGTTGCTGTTCATACATGTATTTTGCCTAATTCGAATGGAGTTAATTTATGGGTTAAGGTGGCAAACATAATCCCTACTTTTGATCTTGAATTGATGGTCAAAAGAGATTGATTCTGGGTAATTAGTTTGATACATGCAACCTAGGTTTGATGTTTGTAATTTTTCTGAATATAGAGAATATGGGTCAGATCTATTTGCCCTATTTCTGCATCGAAAGAGAGACTAGCTTAAGGTATTTGCCTTATTAGCATATGGTAGACCGGAAAGAGATTCTATGAACTGATACTATAAGATCGAATAAAGATTATTGTCATTGAAGAAGAAGAAACCTATCGATGAGTGTTTATCACTATAAAGCAATGCAATTACCCCTACGTGATATCGATGTCCAATCTCCCACCCCTTGATTAATTGTTACATATTTGAAATTTTAGTTTAATTGAGACTATTGATAGCCAAACACTTTTAGTAAATTTTGTGGAATCATTAATCCACTTGTTCTCAATACTACAAATAAATGAATTTAAATAACAAATTTTTTGATAAAATTATTTTGAGCTACATCATTTTCGTTGGAATTCAAATCCGACTATTAGTTTGGTATTTTTATTGATGAAGACCGCTTACTCTTTGGATTGGTTTAAGAGAGTAGTTTGACTATTATAAAAAATGGTGCCGCCGCAGGGGAATGATGGTTGAGAATTTCATTTGAAATTAGTTTATAAATTTTCTTAGTTGTAGTGAATTTGATACTTGGTGTTGCTGGTTGATGATTTGCAAGATTACACAAATATAAGTAACCAAATTAGTTACAACAATAGTCAATACTGTCAAAATGAAAATATGGGTGATTTGAATTACGTGCACACGAACGTCATTCAAACCACGGAAGGCATCTGGTTACCTCTGTGAACTGGAAGGACAGTTTTTATGTAACTGGAACAATGCTGCAATAGCTCCAGCTAAGAGGAATGTTTGAGGGTTTAGCTCATGAAGATCCCCATGAACACTTTAGGAATTTTGTTGATATCTGTGGGTCGTTTGTGTTAAAAAACATATCACAAGAGTCTATAAGGTTGAGGTTATTTTCGTTCTCTTTGATGGGTGAAGCTACTAGGTCCTTGGCGGAATTTCCAAATGATTCTATCACTCCTTGGGAGTACTTGACTGAAATCTTCTTGGAGATATTCTTTTCCCGTTGAAAATGGTTAAACTTAGGAACAAAATCCAATACTTCAAAAGGATTGGAGGTGAAACTATACATACGACATGGTTCCAGTTCTAGAAATTACTCTTGCAATGTCTAACACATGTTGTTCTGGACCTTTTATTGCTGCACTACTTCTATTGTAGCCTTGATTTAATCAAAAAACGTGTAGTTGATCAACTTGTCCAAGGTGGGATGATGCAACAACCATATGAGGTAGCATCGTTGTTCCTTGATGACATTACCAAAGTGAACCGAGCTTGGCATACTAGAGAGGACAAAGTGACTTCCTCGCAATTGAGCATGAGTAAGGAACAATTGGAGAAAGAATATGAGCGAGATGAGAAAATGGCCAAAATTGTGACTCAAATCGTTTAGTTATCCAAGCATGTACTGGGAGGTGGATTGAAATCAGTGAGTGTGGTTGGAAAAGGTAGTGAGAAGTGCCTAGAGGATGCTAAATTTGAGGCATTATAAAATGAAGAAGTTCAATATTTGGGAAACCAAATGATGGGTTCTCACCCAAACTACCAAAGACATGGTGGGACCAAGGTTTGAACAAGGAATCAAATAATGGTTGCAAAGATTGGAGAGATAGGGAGATTGATAATGATAGATATATTCCTCCCCATGATCGTCAACAACCAAAGGAGCCAGATTGTCTGAAAGGAAAACCAAATCAAGGAAATTAATGCAGTGATCTTCAACAAGGTTGAAGGATCCGACAAGGCGTTGAAGGAATTGAAAAGTGACTTCTCCACCTTATCTCAAATAGTGACCTCTCATTCGGTGTCCATCAAACAACTGGAGACTCAAATGTGCGAGATCTTTACCAATCACAATCCAAGTCAAAACAGAACATTGCATAGTTACAACATCCAAAATCCAAAAAATAAATGATGAGAAGAACTGTGTCATCTCACCACATTAAATAAGGCACATCTTGGGAGTCGACCATATTTTTTACCTTTTTTTATTTCTTTCAATAACGTGTATTGTGAGTGCAGGTTAAAAGGAAGTCAAAGTGTTGTAAAGGACACAGTAGGCAATGCCAAAAAAACAATGGTGATCCACCGAAGACATTGTAAATACTCAATTCTTGTCCCCTTTCTAAGTTAGTAAATGTGAAGTGTATTTTCAATTTAGGTGATTAGAGATTGAAATGGCGATTGACAAAGTACACTATATGGATTCCACGAGTTCGTCGAATCAGCCTTTAGTTTTGGTACACGTTTAGGCTCTTCAGTAAGCTTCAACTCCATTTAGTGATTCACCGAATGCACTCAGTGACGTTTGTCGGGACCACCGAACATGCTTGGTATAAAAAGGCATAGGGTCTTTTCATTTTCAAAAAGAAAAGCCTTTTCTATCTTTGAGATTATTTTCTTCCCTAAGTATACAAAGTCTTATTGTAGTGTGTTAGTGCCTCTTTTGTATATTTTGCGTGTATTAGTAGTGAATTATCTGGCATACTTTATCAACCCAAACCCTAATCTCCCTCATTTTATTCTGTCTGCTTCTCTTTAAGGTTGTTGTTTGATTTCTATTTTAATATTTGAGGTTAAAATTGTCCTTTTATATATGTTCGATAGGCCATTTAATTTATGAAGTTTGTTGATTTTATTAGGTAGCAATATTGTCGGTATTAAGATGTGCCCATAAGTTAGATATTAAAACGTTTCTTATAATTGCAAAAATTAAATATGTTAGTAATTGTTGAAATTAAGTCTTGATATTTTCTAGGTGTTGGTTGGATTGTGTATTGGTGAAGTTAGATTATCCAAAAATTGATCTGATTGCATGATTTTGCGCAATGATAGATAGAGTGACTACTTCCTTAAGGGAAAATCATCAATTTGAGCAATATTTTGTGATATTTAGGGGAAATAGTGAGTACCCATGGGTAGAAAAGGATGTGGGTAGAGTGTAAAGTTGATTGGGAACTGGTATTGTTGCTTATTGTGATTAAAGTCAAAAAATAGGGATTGGGCTGCACATTGCCTATTTGGAGAATTTGTCTTAGCTCGCCAAGGAACTTAAGAGAAATGCTACATAAGATCAAGATCGCCTTCCTTTCTTGAATATGTGACCTGGCCATTGTTCCATTCGGCGGGCTTTTCTTAGTCCGCTGAAACCCATTCGGCGTATCACCCATTTGGAGTGGTTATCACCCTTTATGAACATAATTTTTAATTTTGAACTTTAACTTATGGAATTCATTTCTAAGCACACCGAAATCAATTCAGCGAATCACCGAGTTTGAGTTGACTCCGTCTATTGTGCCTGAGTTCTTTGAAATAGTGTATTGTCTTTTCTGAACATAATTTTTAATTTTGAACTTTCACTTATGGAATTCATTTCTTAATATGCTTTCATTTGATTTTGATTTCAACTATCCTTCATCGATTCGATGTTTAAATAAATGTGCTTGTAGTTTATGGAAAGAAATAATGGTAAATAGGTTGTAGCATTGGATACAGAATCAGGGGACTCCTCTCCTCATCCTCCTTCTTTGGAAAGGAAAATGGTCATACCTATCAACGAGCCCTCTAAGGATCCTCACCCAATAAACAACCACTCTACTCTTCTCTACACATGGAAGTGAGCAACCTAAAATAGTGGTTGAAAGAAAAAGAACGGACATCAGGTCAAAACGGGTGCAATCCTCTTCTACTCAGCTACCCGTTTCCAGAGTTCTCCCGATAATTTCTACAAGATATCTTAACAGGCTCAAGGGTATTGGAGAGTGTACAATTCTTGAGGAAAGATGGCTCTCCATAGATGGGGAATGAGTGACTACCCTGTTATCTGAGACACATTTTAGTTCGACAAATTTGAGGGGTTCACAGAGCCTCATAATCCGATAATTTTACACAACCTACAAGCCTTACCATAAAAGAGAAAGGGAACAATTTGAAAACCCTTGGATGAAGTTGAGGTGTGTGGTAAGAAGTTACAATGCCATACATGTGTAATTATCACAACCCTAGGTAGTCCATCAAATTAGGTTGTCATGTTCACAATATGTATGCACCATGACCTTGACTCTTTAGCGAGTTTGTTTATACCACTTATATGTGACATTTCTCTACCTTGGATGGATGACGGTATGAGAATAGAGAAGAAGGATTTGAATGATGGGGCCCGATATTGTTTCAACTTCAGTAGTAGTAATATCATCCCTTCACATAATGAATTAATCCTTCTGCATCCCAAGGCGGTGTTATTTGGTACAATAATTGACAGGGATCACTTTAATATGGGGATGATTATTGTGGAAGAGATTTTGTTTAGGGCAAGAACAAATGTCATATCCTTTTATGGTCTTGATCACACAACTGCCTCCAGAGACTAGAGTTCCCTTTCGAGGTAAACTAATGTGTAGTCACCCCAGTCTCTTCTAATGACATCCAGAGGATTAAGGCTAATTATCTATGGGACGATCTGGCTCCGAGAAAGCCACCACCAGAAGACACTACATACATGCTTGATCCTGCCACACTTGCTTCTAAGGCACTCTATCCACTCATTTTGTGGAGTAGTTAGGTATACCCTATCCTTCATTTGTACCGTCTACTTCCACTTCCACTGTTGTTGCTGCACCTACCTCCACACCTATCTCCTGTCCCACTTGACCCATGCCATGATTTATCAACTTATAATCTTGTTCAGTTTGTAAATTTTAAAGTTTTGAAGGTTGAGGTTCATTTGCCTAAGATGCTTGATAAGGCTATTGAGATATTTTTAGCTCCAATAAGAGTTAGATTGACTCACTGTGTGGTTTTGATTGAGTCTCATGGTGTGAGGTTTGATAACCTTAACGCAAAGTTAGAAGCTCGACAAAAGGCTGAGGGTAGTGTGATTTCGTTATCTTATATGGAGGTGAGATAGACACTGTGAGGGAAGATGTTGTCCAACTGCGGTCAACGGATATATATATGCTTTGGGTGAGGTTCCCCTACATAATGGGCTTGTGTCCATGCCCCCGACTATGCCTAGCAGTGAGCCTCTCAGAGTGTGCAGCCAAGTGGGGATGATGTTGCGAGAGTTGATATTGTGGCTATTGATTATTCTAATATTGAGAGAGAGGATTATAAGGCTGATGAAAAAATATCCTAGAAGCCTAACAAGGATGAGTTGAGAAGAGAGGAGGATGAGTTAAGTATTTTTGTGACATTGATAGAGTTGCAGGATATAGAGGAAACTGTGGTCTTTGTGGCATTAGGGAGGCCTTTTGAAGATACCTCCATAGTGGGCACAAGTGGGGTCTTTTCAGACTCCATCATTCCTCCTATTTTTGTCTCATGCACTAATGCCTCCAATGAGCCTACATTGTTTCCTCCTCTAATCATATTGTTTGGCATTGATGCCCTAGATGATGGAATTTTTGAGATATCTTTTTGAATCTTGTGCTGACTAGCTGGCTTTTCATATGAGCCTTCCAATGAACATCGCACGTAAGCTTTATATCTTTTCAAGTTGAGCTCAATAATTTTGCTTGATGTACCATGTTTAGTAGAACATGTTTTACTTGGAAACATGCTTGTGGAATCCTAGAATTTGCCTTGTTAGTCTAGTTTTCTACCTTTGGTAAGGGTAAGGAATGAACTTGGGGAGAAATTTTAAGAGGGAACCCAAATTTCCATATCCCTATGTGACTACCGTGTGAGGGTGTGCATCTTTTTTCTCACCATTTGAGCCTAAACAATTTGTTGACTTCCATATTGAAACCTTTTGAGCAAAATAGCTCCTAACTTCACATGCAAAATCTTTTTGGAAGCATTGATATGTTTGATCGCCAACTTAGGCCAAAATCCTAAGTTGGGGGTGTGGAAAGAAACAAGGAAGAAAATCCAAGTTCAAGGCAAGAAAAGATAAAATGAGACTCAACTTAGAAGTGTGTTACAAAAAGAAAGAACCACTCCTTACAATATAAAAGAAAAAGAAGAAGAGGTATTGTGACGAACAACCTTTGAAATATTGAAATGAAAAAGTGATCTGCTGGAATAAAAAGGGGTTCCCAATAATGTGATTGACAAATCGATGCTTAAGTTCTCAAATGAAACAAAATGAAAAGAACTTGAGAAATCGTGAGGATGATTGCAATAATGCTTGAAAAGGGGAAGTCACTAAGCCAAATTAAGCATACCTTAATCCTCAACCCCTTTACAACACTAAAAGACCCTTTAGATCTTGTATAAAATAGGTTGTGTGATGATTGGAAAATATGAGCAAACCTATGGGATAAAGCTTGCGTGTATTTCTCTTTTGGGAGAGTGAGCATTTTATTGATTCTTTACTTCTTCATTGATTTGATTTATGAGGGCATGGAATCGTTCTTAATGTGAGGGCAATTGAGTGCATTTGTTGAAATATGATCTTGCATTAGAATAGAGGCCATAGTGAGCTTGAGCTTGGTTTGATACCAGTTAGTAATCATTTGAAGCTTCTTGATCATGATAGAGTGTAGCATGTTATTTGGAGTAGTATTTTAATAGAACTTGCATGTTAGCTTGATGTGTCATGAATTTCAACTCATTTTTGGATCATTATTCAATGAATTAGTGTCCTCAATGCCTATTTTGTGGTCATAACTGATGATAATGTATTTATATGAAGCAAAGAAGGCTTAAGAACAAGGCAAGGGCATTACGATGCGAAAAGGAGTGAAAATTTTGGAAAACGTGAAGAAAATAGAAGTTGAATCTCGCAAAAGCCACTCGGAGACTTGCCAAGTGAACCTACGGCTCACCTAATCTTCCATTAAGTAGCCCATGGATCAAGCAAACTTGGCGAGTCGAAGTGCACTTCGGCTTTGGACCTTATGGAACGGCGATAACGGTCCAGCTCATCGAGTTTTCCAGAACAAGTTGATGCAGAAGTCAATCTAAAAGGCGAAAAGATATGCATTTCATCGAATCGCTGAGTCATTCAGTGATCCCGACTAATGCCGCCGATTGGACTTCATGCAAAGATTTTTGGGATGTTTTTGGAAAATATATAAATTGATTTTTGAAAAGAGAAGAGGGAGATTCCAAATAATGTTTTCCTAGTTTTGAGAGTTTTTACATAGTTTTACATTGTTGAACATTCTTAGAGAGGATTTGGATCTTGGATTTGAATATTTAGGATTTTATTGTCAGTTTTTTCATTGAGCATCAGAGATTGCTGACAATTTTGATGGATTATATTTTTTGTAACGGTTTCTTGCTTTTTGCAATGGTCGGCTAAAACCCCTTCCCTTAGGGGTGTGATCATGTAATGGAATATATAAATTATCTTGTGGGTACTGTTAATTGTTGAACTTAATGTTGTTTTGAAATGGGTTCAATTGTTTATTCGTGTTTTAATTGTTGAACTGAAAATGCAAATTCGGTTCTAGTTTAGATCTGTATGCTTCCTCGAGAAAGAGTTATATAGTAGAATCAATGATTGATAGTTGTATTGATTTGAATCTTTACAACCCAGCTTGAGAAAGGGGGTTTAATTATGGAATTGGGTTGTTTCATTTTGTTTATCTTGTTCAGGTTCCAGAGAACTCACTCGAAACATTATAGTTGATCGATAGATAACTTTTATATTCAAAACCTATCTTACCCATTGAGATTCAACATCTTAAAGGAGTTAATAATTACCCATTTAGCAAAATTAGTATTCGATTGCTCACGATCCTAAATCCTCTCTCTAATCATTCGAATCTCGTGTTACTCATTTTTGTTTGAACTTGGTTACTTAAATTCCCCGTCTTGATATTGATAACTAAAACTTCGTGATTTATTTTATGTTGTGTATCCCTTTTAGTCTAAAAAAGATTAGAACAGATCTTCACTTCATACTTAAATTCTTTACTATATCACTCTTTGTGGGATCCAACCCAACTCATCATTGGGTTTACACTTGTTAGCGACCACCTACACTTTGAATCGGAAGAGGTGTAGTTGAGTGTAATCAAAAATAGTGTTGTTGCTGTGGAGTGGTGTTTAGAACTCTTTTATTGAAGTCTCTTAGTGAACTAATTTTGTCATAGCAGAATTTTCTTATTTGGATTTCTCTGTTGATTGCTCTAAACAGGTGAAGAGATGTACATGAATGGGAGTAATGCAAGTAAACTTGGGAACAATGATTACATCATAAACTTGCATGATGTCAATGTGGATCAATTGGGAAGTGCTGGTGCTATTCGATTGCCTCCAACTGTGGGCGATGTAGTTTTTCATGTGACCAGTACTATGTTGCAGGCGTTGCAAATGACAGGTCTCTTTGGGGTACTTGCTCATGAGGACCCTCATGATCACATCCACAATTTTGTGGATGTGTTTGGACCGTTTTCCTTCAAGAACATAACTCAAGAGTCAGTCCAACTCAATTTTTTCCCCTTATTTCTAATTGGGGGAAGAAACGTAGTGGTTGACCAAACTACTAATGTAGCCTATAACATCTTGGGAGGAGCTCACAGAATTGTTTTATCAAATATTATTCCCTCTCTCAAAGATGGTTAAGTTGATGGATAATATCCATAACTTCAAGTGGATTGATGGTGAGCCTATCCATGAAACGTGGTTGATGTTCCAAAAGTTGCTTCTTTAATGTCCTACTCATGGGTTGCCGAACGATGTGCTATTGGAATATTTTTACCGGAGTCTTGACACCGTCAACAACGATGTGGCAGAGCAACACATTCGGGGTGGAATCATGAGACAACCATTTGACATAGCATTAGGTTTGCTTGAAGAGATGACCAAAATTAATCGTGCATGGTACACAAGGGAAGATCAGGCGTCTTCTTTGAATATTGGGCTGAAGAAGGAACAATTAGGAAAGAATCAAGAACGTGATGAAAACATGGCAAAGAGAATGACCCAAATGGACCTATTGACAAAAAATGTCATGGGGGCTGGTTATAAATATATGAACACGGTTGGTGCTAATAGTGGTGTGAGTCCTGATGACGCACAATTTGAGGACATGTACAATGTAGAGGTACAATTCTTATCAAACCAAACAGGGGGGGTCTCGTCCAAGCTATCCAAGGTCGGGAGGGAATCATGGTGGGAACAGAGATCTTAATGATGGTTGGAGAGATCGGGATCAAGATTGGCATGATTGGGGTGCCAATTGGAGAGATAGAGATGGTGACAAATATCGTTATGTACCTCCTCATGAATGTCCAAAGCCGAAGGAATCAAAGGCTGACCCCAAAAACTTTCTCATCGAGGATATGCTTGCCCGCATCAAACACAAGATGGAAGGATCAGATAAGGTACTCAAGCAAACGGTGACGTCACACTAGGTCTCCATAAAGCAACTTGAGACTCAAATTGGTCAAATCTCAGCTCACTAAATCTAAGATCGAAAGGGGGTCTTTCTAGTAATACCTTAGTCAATCCGAAAAATGAGGCTTGAATGCATCATCACTTCGTGCCACAATGTTTAATAAGGTGCTTCTTGGGAACCAATCTAAGTTTTACTTTTTGTTATTTGAATAACGTTTGTTTGATGTGCAGGTTGAAATTTGAATTTTGGAGAAAAATGCAATTGGCTGAGCTAATGCAACTCTTCGTTTGAACCAACTGATGGGTTGTTGTTTAGGTAAATTCGGTGGACTAATATCCACTCGGTGACTAGGTGAGTGGATCGGCGACGTTAGTAGGTCCTGTCGATCATGGTGCGAACTATAGGGTAATAAACCCTTCTACCATTTTAAATTCAAATCTTCATCTTATTTTGAACTTTTAAACTCTTGCACTCTTTCAATCAAACTCTAGATTAGTTTTATAGCTTAAAGTTTGTGGGTGTCCTCGTTTATGGTTGGAATCTAAAGTGTTGTCCATCCTCCCCTCTTTGCCTAAGTGTTTACATGTCTGCATCTGAGGTTGGTTTTCCGAATTTGTTTTAATCTCAAAATTCTTACTCATCATGCTTATGGGTAGTTCACGAATATTTGTTTTTCCTCGATTATGTGCCTAATCACTCGTTTAAATTTGGTTTGAAATCAAGTATGATAAATAACATTTTTTGGGCCTAATTTGTTTGAGTTTCGCATTTGAATTGTTCGCATTATGAGTGTACATGTTGGGTAGTGTATTTGTGAAGTCTGAGTAGCCGAAATTGGACTAAAAAACATGAAATTCCTGTTGATTGATTGGGTGACGTCTTTCTTAAGGAAAAAATCATCATTTGGTCGAGTTTTAATCAATGGAGGGGGGGGGAGTTTGAGTACCCCGGCCTAGCAATACATTGTGGGTAGGCTAGAATTGAGTAGAATTGTACTTGAAATGGTTTGACATATGTTGTTAGGATTTAATTGAAAATTGGGTTGGGAAGGCAACCCGTTGGGCCATTTGGTGAGTTGGGTCGAGCTCCCGAGTGACTTGGTGAATCGCCTAATCACCCCCTTTATCACCTAGTTGACCATAATTATTGATAAGTTTTCTGTAACTTTCGATAATATGTCTGTGCTCATCGAATAGAATTAGCGACTCTCTAAATATCTTTGGTCTCGCCTTTTTGATTTCTATTTTCGCTATTTATTTCTATAATATATTCAGTGAGGTACTCTCTGATAATCGAGTGAACTCGGCATCTCACCGAATGGTCCTTCGTCTCACCTTTTTGTGCTGAATTTGTGCTTAATCTTTCTGTAACATTCGTTGAGTTCCCCTTTACCCACCGAATGGGTTTGGCGACTCACCGAACATGTCGGCGAGTTTTCCTGCAACTGTTCGAAAATGTCATTTCACTAACCCTATGCAATTGCATGCATTTCATTGGTGTTGTTCTATAGATATGGCTAGATCGAAGCTTCTCGTACGAGGTCTAGCACCTGGGAAGAAGGCAAAAGGGTTTGTAATAGTAGCAGAAGTTTAGCTTTCCATAACCACTCACCCAAAACCTCCTTAAGTGAGTGGTAAGGGCAACAATAAGAAGTAGGTAGTCATTAGTTCGAGTCCGAACTCATCGGATAGTATAGGCATCAACTCCACCCATCTCACCTCCTCTGAGTCTGAGAGAGAGGAAGATGTGAAGTCTAGGACTCCAATACATACACTGGCAATAGAGGGAGAATTTCTTAAACGGAAGCGCTCAGAGCTGGAATCTAAAGTAGTTCGTGATCCATTGGCCAGACTTCCAGCATTTCCGACACCTCCAACACCTCTAATCTCTTACGCACCTGAAGTGCTCCCGGCCCCAGCACATCCGCCTTGGTCTATGAATTAACTGAAAGCCACTGGCTTGCGGAATATTTTAAAGGAGAAGCCTTTGTCTACAGATGGTGTGGTGAAAAGGTATCCTATTGTGTGGGAGACGTTGTGTTTCCACAAATTCCAGTAGTTCACTAAGCCCTGAAATATGTATGTACCTTTATGGGTTCGAAAAGTTTATGACGGCTATGCAAATTTGATTCCGAAAGGGAAGAAGAAAGCTCGGTCAATGGCATCAGTCGACTTTGTTGAGGTCGAGGTAAGCAAGTGAAGTGCAGCGAGACTGATAATAATGATGAGCTAAATTTCTTAGTCCGTACTATTCACTCTTTGGCCGACATTATAGAAATCAAGACATTAGATGATTTGAAGGGGTGGTTGGCCCCGTTGCTAAGTGATATCACACCTCCTTGGATAGAGATGGGGGTTGTAATTGAGAAGTAGGACTTAAATATTACTGCTCGGTATTCATTTTAGTTCATCTCCAGCTCATTCATGCCTTAACAAAATGATACTATCATCCGATATCCAAAGGTTGCACTTTTGGGGTGTATTATTGCTAGGGAGCGGGTGAATCTCAGGGATATCATTTCACAAGATATCTAAATGAGGGCTAGACAAAACAAAACCTCATTGCCATATCCATGTCATATTAGCGATTAATGTCGCCGAGCCGGTATGCCCTTTGTGGCGAAGATGGATGTAGAGGTGACTCCGACATCGTCTACTGATATTCGGAGGATTGAAGCTGAGTACATGAAAGGCCGAGAGGAAGAAGAAGTCTCTGGTATACATATCTCTAGTTGTCGATGTCGAGTCCATGGAGGCCGACACTACTCAGTCCACTCTAGCAAATGTGCCAGTAGATATACCTAACCCCTCCACCTCTACTGCACCTCCTCCTGCAACTAATTTTCGTCCCCCATTGACATAGGCCATGATATATAAAATTGGCAACCTTGCCAATTCAACTGATGTACGGGCTTCTCAAGTTGAGGCGACTGTCTCGTCTATGATTGGTTCTTATTGAGAATTGTTGTAGACACCCTTGTTGAACTAATTGTGTTGTTTATTTACTTAATGACAAACAAAAGTTTAAGTTGGGGGTAATGATAATTGGTAGATTTACACTTGTTTGAGGCCTATTTAGGTCAACAATATGTGTCCTCAATGGCTTATTTTGTCTCATTCTAAGGATATTTTGATTATATGCAGCTATGAAGACTAAGGGAAAAGGCGATGATAAATGTGTAAAAGAAGGTCAATTTTTTTTTAAAGATGTGTAAACTCCACATTCGTGATCGCCTAAGATGAAAGGCATATCACCTAACCTCACCTAAGTTGACAACATAAAAAAGTTAAATAAATTGAGGTAGGTCGGCGGACATGAAGAGGAAAGGTGACTCGCCAAATGTAAAGAGCGAACATGAGGACCATCACCGAAGGTGACATTATTTGAAGAAAAATTGAAGGCTTGGAAGGCGAACAAAGGTGTTATTAACAAAACACCGAATATGAGAGGAAGACTAGAATTAGCTCTCTTATTGAAGTTAAAACACCTGAATCCTAAGTAAAGAGAAGGTAGAGCTTAAAAGTAGTTGGTGATTCTCCTAATGTTATTGGCGAGCCTGAGTAATGTCGCCCAATGGGTCACGCATTGAGTTTTGAGCCAAATTATGGGGAGATTCTAAATAGCCAAAAGTCAACCGAAAAAGTAAGTTTTTGGGGAAGTAAAATATTCTAGTAATAAGAAACTTAGAGAGAGAAATAGTTTTATTTTGTAAGGAACGCTGTTCAAGTTTGGGGTTTTTCAACTTTGCTGTTGGAATTGACAAATTGAAGTTGAAATTTAAATGGGTATTGCTTGTAATTGCTTAATTTCATGTTACCCATGACTGCTTTGATACAAGGAGTAATTTCTTTACACTTTGTGATGAGTGGCTAAAGTCTCAAAGATTAGGGGTGCAATTATAGGGTTGGGTGTTGATTTATTGTAGTGAGAATTGTGTTATGCTATATTTTGTTGTTGTTCATAAATGGATTTGGGCTAATTAGCATGGGGTTAATTTATGGGTTAAGGTTGCAAACTTAATTCCTACTTTCGATCTCTGATTAATGCTCGAAAGAGATTGATTGGAGTGGATAATTAGTTTGATATTTGCAATTTTCTTGAAAATAGACATTATGGTTGACATCTATTTTCCCTATTTCTACATCAAAAGAGAGAATAGTGTAAGGTGTTGGTTTGTTTAGTTTTGCACATAGATGAGACCGAAGGGAGATTCTACAAACGTATTCTATGAGGTCGAAAGAAGATTAATGTAATTGAAGATGACCTAGCCTATCCTTGAATGTTCATCACTTTATAGCAACACAATTACCCATATGTAATATCAATTGCCAATCCCCGCACCCCTTCATTACTTGATACTTATTTGAATGTTTAGTTTAATTATGACTATTGATAACCAAACTCTTTTAGTAAATTTTGTGGAACTATCCACCAACTTGTTCTCATTACTACAAATGAATGCATTAACATTCTGAATTTCTTGATAGAATTCTTTGTGCTATATCATTATTTGTGGCTTTCGACACCCTGACTCTTAGTTTGGTATTTTTATTAACGATGAGCACTTACTCTTTGGATTGGATTTAGAGAGTAGTTTAACCATTATCAATAATCCCAACCATTTTAAAACTCCAAAAACTCATTTGGGGGTTGGTAGAGTGACTAGTACAGAAAAAAAAGTGATATTAATTGTAAATAAAGAGAAAGGTCTAAGCACTAGAAGTGGTATTCACCCCTGAAAAAAGAAAAATACACTGTCCGTAATTAAAAAATGAAAAATGAAGAGAAATAGGTTGCGTGATTCCCTGCTGTACTTAGTATGGTAGTTTGTCCATGTTAGGTGAAGTGCAACGGAGCTCGCCGACCTAGTCCGTGAATTGTAACAGATCTCACCTAACGAGTCTGCGAATCGCCAAAAAAGATCAACTCACTGACTATTCCTAAGCCAATCATGAAATCTTGTCCATAGTTCGGTGAACATGATGGTGATCTCCAAGAGGGAATAGTGAATCCCCGAAACATGTAGTTGATCACCAAAATTGACAGTACACTCCTTACGAATTTTTGTCCAAGAAAGCGAAATGAGTCAAGTCCACCGAACATGTTTGGTGAAGTGCCAATTATACCCTCACATCACCAAAGTTGACAATACCATTAACAATTCAAGCTAATCAGAGAGCAAACCCAAAGGAGGTTCACCCATTAGGTTTGGAAAATCACCGAACTGTGTCTCAGCGTGCCTAATATTTCTCTCCTTCCTACACAAGTGACAAACAAAATATTGAAATCATCTAACACTTGAGTTGCCTGTTATGAAGTGCTTAATTTAACATTGTGACACAACGTGGACAAGCTCTCAAACATTGTCCAAGAACACCCCTTGAATAAATCACACGTCAAGATCTTCCCCAAAATATACTTTTAACTTTTAGCCATAGACCTTGAATTTATGTCACGACCTAGGGGTACCCTCTCGATGTAACATGGCGCACAAGATCCCAAGAGGCCTCATACAAGACACTTTGCTTTCATAATCAATATAATAGAAATCGACGAGATTTAAAACATTATTTCAACATAACCAATGCTCTTAATTGCAAAGCGGAAGTCTAAAACACTTGTCTCAAAAACCATCTAATACAACAGAATCTATGCACGTAGCCCGTACATCAATGTTCAAAACTCACATGAAAAGAACATAAGAAAATTAATGGCCAAATCCTCGGATGAATAAGGACTCACCAATCTTCAACTCTTCCTCTACTATAGATCCTAGCCATGGGGATGAGAATCGGGAACGCCAAACCCTACATTTGGATAAGAAATGTAGGCAAGAGTATGCGTTAGTACAAATATGTACTAAATATAATAGCATGCATAAGCATAACGTAAGTGTTAGACAACATAAGTCATTAAGCATATTCAATGCACATAATAGATCATCATAACATGTAAGGAGTACTTATTGAAATAACCTTACTTCATCCTTAGTCAAGACATGGGTTACCGACTCTAGTCTTACTTATCATGGAAGGCAAATTCAAACTCATCACCTATCATAACATATCATAGCTTATATTTTAAGGACATGGGGAATCACATCTTGCCTTACTATAAAGGATCATTGGTAATTGCTTCTTTTCCTTCTTACTTTGGGATCACGGGTAATCGACCCTTGTCCTTCTTACATTGGTATCATGGTAATTGCCCCTTTTCCAACTTGCATTATAGGAATGTGGTTAATCGCCTTTTGTCCTGTTCTAAGAAGTATAGGCAATCGCCTTTTATCCTTCTCTATGAAATATGGGTAATTGAGTCTTATCCTACTTTAAGGACTATGGGTAATCGCCTTTTATCCCTCTTATTTAGAGGATATGGGTAATCACCTCTATCCTCATCATTTTCATAGTTTCTTAACTTAGATTCATTTTAGGTGAGAAATCATTTCAACCTAGAATCATTCAATGTGAGAAATCCCTTCACATTTCTACATAAAAATCATGTGGGAAAATCTCTTCCAGAACAATCACATTAATAATCAACAATTAATAACATATGCTTCACTCTCAAGGAAATTCTTATCATAAATCATCACGTATGCTTCAATCTCAAAGAAATTCCTATTGTATCTTATTTATCCTATAAGAACAAGCATAAATCCATAAATTCTCCTTTCTTAGACTAAAACCCATTTTACATCATTTTCTTCTTAGAAAGGTGGGTTAAGCATTGGTACATGGAATTTCATTATAAAAGCATAAATCCTCTCAATTCATGCATAATCAATCTTAATTCTATCAATTAACTCACATTCATAAGAACCCACAACTTAAAAGAAAACCCTAACTCAAATTGGGTATTTTCTACTTTTCAATTAGAAGAACTTGGGGGTCCATGGGTGCAAAGATTCCATGGATAAAAAGCTATCATACCTTGTTATTAAATCCCAAAACAAATTGAAGAATGGAGACTTGACCTTGAACCTAGCTTGAATCCTCTTCTTCAAACTTCTAGAGAGAAGTATTTTGGAGAGGAAGAACTTTGGTCTTCTTTTGGAATTTTAGGAGAATGACTTGAATGAACTAATTTGGAGTTAAAACCCACGTATATAGAGGTCTTAGACAAAAGTATGTTCTATAGGGATAAATTAATTAGGAAAAGACCCAATTGCCCCTAAAAATAACTACCGACCTACCACCTACCGACCCTGATCGACGAACCGTGGTCTGGCCAACGGTCAATCCTGCACAATTGTCGATAAATTCAGAAACTATGATTTGGGGCCCTGGCCTACAGACCCTTAACCACGGATTGTAGAATTAACGATGGTCCGTTTGTCCGGCTGTGGTTCCTGACCTCTGATCATTTTGGGTGGCCAATAAACGGACCACATTTACGGTCCATGGTCTAGTCCACGGACCGTGGTTGGCCTCCATCATATGGCACCTGGAAGCTCTGAAAAATGCTACTTTGACTTTGCTCGAATCTGAGGTGTTACTATTTTCACCCTTAACATCTTCAATTTCAGTCGCCTTATTACAAGACGCTCTAGTTAACTTGTACTGACCACCCCACTTGGATTTTAACTTTCTCGGAAAAGCTCAAACCATGAATTGAAAAGGAGAACATGCTCACCTACCCAAATATCCTGGTGTAGGATTTTGGTATCATTTTACATTCTATATGTAGAGAGAGGACTTCTCATATACCTTTAAGCAAAATTCATCCAATTCAAGTAGTTGGTCTACACAGTTCCTGAAAGCCATCTCTCAATCTATGTTCACCCTCTTGAATGTCCATAAGGTTTTGTGCTCCAATTCAATGGCAAGTGACAGGCCTTCCCACACACTATTTTTTGGAGAGACATACCAATGGGAGACTTCAAAATTGTCTGATATGCCCTAAGTGCATCATTAATATTGCCAGACCAATCAATGCAATTTCTATTAACTATTTGTCAAATATGTTCTAGATTTCCCTCTTAGATACCTCTACTTGTCCACTTTTTTATGGATGGTACGGTGTGGAAAACATGGGCTTTGCCTTATACTTGGACAAAAGTGTTTCAAATTGGTGATCATAGAAATGGGAACTACAATCATTCATAATATCTCTTGAAGTCCTAAATCTTATTAATGTGCACATCTTTATGAACTTAGTGAAACTCCTCTTGTCGTTGTAAGGTAAATCCACGACTTCTAACCATTTTGATACATAATCAACAACCACTAGGATGTATTTGTTAATGAAAGAGCTAAATGGTCTCATGATGTCAATCCCCCATGCATAAAAAAGTTCAACTTCGAGAATTCTTGAAAGAGGCAGCTCATTTCTCCTTAAATTACTCCCTTGCATTTTGCATTGCACACAAATTTTACAAAAAATATATCCATCCCAATAAAATTTAGGCCAAAAATATCTGCATTGAAACAACTTTGAAGCAGTTTGAATACCTCCATGATGCCCACCCACTTGTGATGCCTGGAAAGTATCAAGGATATCTTTTAACACAACTTCATGAATACAACGCCTGATTATGTGATCAGCACACTCCTTAAAGAGATAGGGTTCATTCCAGACATACTTCATAACATCAAATAAGAACTTCTTCTTTTGATAGTTGCTCAATCCTTCCAGAATCAATATACACACTATAAAATTTTCATAGTCAGCATGCCGTGGCATTGAGGTTTGAAAGATCCTCATCATTGTTCAACGGGAAAAACATCACCGATGTCTAATTCTTTCACCAAAGCAGCACTTAGTTCAGACCCTTATAGATTGTCTGCTACTTGATTTTCACAATCTTTCCTATTCTTTACTTCAAAACAAAACTCATGAAAAAGAAGTACCCAACGAATCAATTTGGGTTTGGCTTCCTTCTTTGCCATCAACTAGCGGAGGACTGCCTGATCAGTATTCACTACACCTTTGTTACCCAAAATATACGCTCTAAATATTTCAAAACCATACACAACGACTAGCAACTCTTTCTCCATCACGGTATAGTTCTTTCGAGCCCAATTTAATATCTTGCTAGCATAATAGATGGGATGATTAAAATTATTCTTGTGCTGCCAAAGAATAACACAAAGCTCTACTCCACATACATCACATATTATTTCAGAGTGAAGACTCAAATCGGATGTAATTATGATTGGAGCTGATATAATATTTTCTTTTAAGCTCTCAAACACCTGCTTACAATGTGCATCAAAATAAAACTCACATTTCTTTTCAAGAAATCGACAAAATAGAACAACTACCTTAGAGAAATCCTTTATGAACCGATGGTAGAATTCAACATAGCATAGGAAACTCCTTAGACCTTTCACCGAAATTGGGGGAGGCAACTTGACAATAATATCAATCTTAGTTATGTCAACCTCAATCCTTTTTCTAAAAATTGTATGCGCAAGGACCATTCATTACTTCACCATGGAGTGACACTTTTCCCAATTAAGGACCAAAATTATTTCAACACATCATTTCAATACTTTCCCAAAATAGGTATGTATTCTTCAAATGAGTCTCTTACAACAGAAAAATAATCCATAAAAACTTCCATAAACACTGATGTGCCGTGAAATAATGGCATATTCGACGCTCAAAACTAAGGATTAATACTAGAATCGAGTGTATTATTGTAATATTAAATATGTTTGTTTAATGTTTAGACAAGTTCTCAGTTGTATGGAAAAATAGAAAAAGGAAGTTGATAATGACTGAAGTGCAAGTGAAGACCACTGTACCTTTCACGGATCGTGGCCTTCATGACGGATCGTGAAGATGCCCGTGGTTACTATCCAGTAGCATGCTTTTTCAGAGTGAAGGTTGATATTAACCAAGTAAAGGTAACGAACACCCAAACGGACCGTGAAGATCATGACGGGTCGTGATAGGGCTAGTGAAGTTGAACCAGTGAGAAGGCATGGAAGAGTTGTATTTTGATCGAATAAGTAAAGACCACAGACGACCTCATATGTCGTGGTCCTCACAGAGGTCCATAGTGGTGTTCTAGTGTACAGGTCTTGGAAAGATGAAGTGTGATGTCGACAAAGTGAAGACCACGGAAGGCCTCACGGGCCGGGTCCTCATAACAGTCAGTGGTGGTGATCGTACAGTTGAACCAGTGATCAGGATTCGAGGAGCTAATATGGAACAACCAGGTAAGGACCATGAAGGGTTTCACGGTCCGAGAAGCCCTTGACGGGCCGTCTTGTTGCCCGTGAAGCTGCCTGACATTTTAGTCCTACTTCGAGAAGGACTAATTTTCGACATTCTATTTGAATTAATTAGGTCATTTTTTATGTTTATCTTGTGTTATCTGGAACGAGTGACTTAGTTTGTATCCTTCTTAGCTTTGGTTTTGAACTATTAACATTGAATCGATCATTGGAGTTGTATTTTGATTTTCTCAATATCAAGCGTTCATTGAATTTGTAGATTTTCGTAAGTAAACTTTCTTAATGTTTTCATCACTAATCTCTGTTTATTTAGTGGAAATCATGAGTGGCTAAACACAATAACTAGAATTGTGGGAACTATGCCAGAAAGCTAAATGTGAATTCATAAAACTAGTAGAATGTGAACTGTATTTGCAATATTTAACTCAACTTTCTTTATTCATTTATTCTAATGAGTGCACGCATTAGAGTTCGTCTGTATCTATCAATTGTTCGATCAATTGTTCGAGAGAGAAGAGATAGTTGGGAAAAAATGGAGTTAATGTGTAGAATGGCATTAAATGTCGAGTTCAAGAGAAGAGAACTTTCACATCATCGTAAGTGGGCATAGAATTGGTTAACACTCAAGGACCGAGAGGAATTGAGTGAAAATTATATATCTAGACAGAGAAGTGTTAGATATAGTCAACTACCCTATAATTTGCAAAGACTAAATTACTTGAAACTCAGTTGCGGATGAACACTAGATGTAATGTCATGGGAAACACAACCCTAGTTTTATTCATTTATCAAAACAAATTTAGAATCAACACTCTCTTAATTGTTCATTCGGATCTTGTTTAACAATCTTGGTTACTAGAATTTTACAGCCAAATCCATTTTACATTCTGTAATTGTTTTCTCTAGGAAATAATAACAACATTTGGGTAAACACGACACTAAAGTCATTTCTATAAAGAAATTCTCTAGGGGATCGACCTCAACTCACGTTGGGTTCTACAAATTAGCTTCGACCATTTAAACTTCTTAATTGAAATGTAACTTTGGATGTATCAAATTTTGGTGCCGCTGCCGGGGAATTTCAATTCAGAAGTGTTTTACTAGCATTTATTCAAATAGTAGTTGTATTTAATTTTACGTGTTGTTTTTGTTTGTGTCTCTTATAGGTGAGTTCGATAGTGTATGCCATATACGAGAAGTAAAGGATCTCCATTGATTCCTTACGACCCTAAAACTTAGGAAAAATATCCGCAAGATGGTGAATGCACAGGAACTTGAGGCTCAGAGGCAAAGATTAGGAATGGAAGCTGAAACTGCTGCAAGAGGTTTTCAGCTGAATGTTGTGAACAACCCTCCTAGGGTGGTGGATGAAAATCCAGGAGTGGAAGAGATAGCTTCTCCCCATAGCCAACCACTAGCTCCAAGGGGTCGAGCACAACAACAAACTCACATGATGTTCAAAGAAGATGACTTAGATTTAGACGGAGTTGGAGCCACTGGGAAATAGCATTTCATGTACTTTCTCTAGGTGTAAAATTTACTATCACCAGCACAATGATTCAATTACTGAACATGAAAGGTATGTTCAGAGGTGCAACTGGTGATGATGCGAATCATCATCTAATGAACTTTGTGGCAATATGCAAATCACAAGAAATTTCTGGGGTTAGTCAGACAACTCTGAGGTTGAGGCTATTTCCATTTTCTCTCACAGGGAAGGCAATCAATTGGCTGAATGAGATGCCAGATAATTCAATCAAGACTTGGAATGAACAGAAGAAGTCTTTCCTGGAACAATTCTATCCTGAATCGAAAGAGTTGTAGATGAAAGATAAGATAAGTGCACACAAGAAACTACCAGGGGAGGCAATGCATGATACTTGGTAGAGATTCAGCCAAAAGCTAAAAAAGTGCCCAAACCATGGTCTCACAGAGAGACATTTGAAATAGGCCTTGTATAGATCACTTAATTATTGTACTAAGCTTATTGTTAATGAAGTTTATGGTGGATCATTCATGAGGAAGCCTTTTGGTGAAATCATGCAGCTAATGTATGAAGTAGCAAAGAACAATAGGACATGGCACACCAGGGAGGCTGAAGTGGAAGATCTGGGAGCTACTTTTGGGCTATCAGTTGAACAAAGGCGAAGAGTGGAAGAAAGGGATTAGGATATGGCTTTTATGCGAACCCAAATAGATTTACTCACCAAGCATATCATGGCAGGTTCTGAGAAGGTGAATGTTGTGGGAACCCCAAACAGGTATGAAGATCAGAACATTAATCTAGATGAGAAAGCCAAATACTTGGGCAACCAAGGAGGTTTTTGGAATTATTACATGGGGAACCAAGAATATAATTCTAAAAATGCAGGTTAGAATTACCCCAAAGAAGGGCAGTATGACAGGCCAGCAAATAGAGAACAGGGCAATTGGCAAAATAGATATAGTTATAGGAATGACCGCAGTGGTGTGTATTTACCCCAGGTAATAGAGATAGTGCAAGTGATAGTTCCAGCGGGACCAAACTGGAAGACATGTTGGCTAAGGTGCTGGAAAAGGTTGAGTCAACTGATGTAGGGGTGAAAGAGATAAAGGGTGATTTCTCCAGTATGAGTCAACTAGTAGACTCTCACACCACCTCCATCAAACAAATAGAGCAACAGTTGAGGGAACTTTCGGCATCACTGAACCAGAGGAAGAATGGATCATTGCCAAGTGATACTATTCAAAATCCCAAGAAAGATAGGACTGCATGGGTCTCACCACCATAACCGGTAAGATTCTCAATGAACCAATTTTTGTAGGTACTGAGCAGGAACAAAGAGTAAAAATAGATAAGGAAGAGGAGGTTGAATCTGAATAGGTGGATGATGTAGTAGAGGCTCAACCAAGAGGAAATCCAGTGGGAGTAAAAGAGAAAGGAGCTGAGGTAACCTTGCCATTACAACAGATACCAACACCACCTCATCCGTTCCCTCAGAGGGTTAAAAAGAAAGCTGAAGATGGGAAATTTGCTAAGTTCCTAACCATGGTGAGACAACTATCAGTGAACATCCCATTGGTAAAAGTTATAGACCAGATGCTAGGATATGCGAAGTTCATAAAGGACTTGGTCACAAAGAATAGAGCTGTAATTTTTTATTTATATGATAATATGCATCATTGCAGTGCTATTACCACAAGATCTCTGGTGTAGAAAAAGAGGAAATATAAGCATTCACTATACTATACACCATTGGATCATTTGAGTTTTCCAAGGCCATGTGTGACTTAGGGGCTAGTATAAATTTGATGTCACTGTCCATCTACAAGTAACTGGGATTAGGAGTTCCAAACCCCACAACGATGAGGTTGATTATGACAGATAGATCAGTAAAGCGACATGTGGGTATATTATGTGATGTGCTTGTAAAGGTGGACAGTTTCATCTTTCCAGCATACTTCATGATTCTGGATTGTGAAGTGGATTTTGAGGTTCCCATAATCTTGGGAAGGCCATTTCTTGCCATAAGACGAGCTTTGGTTGATGTTAAGAGTGGAGAACTAAAATTTAGACTCAATAATGAGGAGGTAAAATTTGAAATTTGCAAGTCTATGAAGCAACGTCAAGACATGAGTGTGATGTCTATAATGGAGGTCTTTGATGAAAGAGAGTTGGGAGTTGCAAATGAGGAAAGGCTTGTTATCGAAATATTAGCAGCCGTGATTATGAACTTTGAAGCAGACTACCGACATGACTATGTGGAGACGGTGAATTCCTTACAGGGCATGGGATCACACTCTTATGCTCCAATGAAATTAGACCTGGATCTGAAAAACCATCCAAATTCTCTAGCAAAACAATCCATTGGGGAGCCGCCTGTGCTAGAACTAAAACAATTACCAATTCACCTGAGGTTTGTATTTTTTGGTACTAACAATACTTTGACTGTGATCTTGGCTGCATATTTGAATTATGAACAGGTGCAAGCTGTGATTAAAGAACTGATAAGATACAAAAAGTCAATTGGGTGGACCATTGTTGACATCATTGTGATACCACTGGGTATCTGCACTTATAAGATCCAGCTTGTAGAGGACTGCAGCCCAAGCATAGAGCACCAGAGGAGGTTAAATCCACCAATGCAAGAGGTGGTTAAAAAGGAGATTATAAAGTGGTTGGATGTTGGGCTTGTGTACCCCATTTCTCACAGTTATTGGCTCAACTCAATGCAATGTGTGCCCAAAATGGCTGGTATGATAGCGGTTGCCGATGCAAAGAGTGAGTTGATCTCACAGAGACCAGTAACTGAATGGCGAGTTTGCATGGATTACAAAAAGCTGAACAATTGGACCTTGAAGGACCACTTCCCAATGCCATTCATGGACCAGATGTTTGACAGGTTAGCTGGAAAAGGGTGGTACTATTTCTTAGATGGATACTCTACGTACAGCCATATATCAATTACTACTGAAGATCTGGAACATACTACTTTTACATGTCCTTATGGCACATTGGCATTCAAACGCATGACATTTGGACTATGTAATGCCCCAGTAACTTTCCAGAGGTTTATGATGTCCGTCCTCTCGGACATGGTAGAGGACACTCTAGAGGTATTCATGGATGACTTTTCTGTGGTAGGTGACACTTTTGATGAATGTTTGTTCAATCTTAGCAGGGCTTTAAAGAGGTGCGAGGAGGCCAATTTAGTGCTGAACTGGGAGAAGTGGCATTTCATGGTCAAGAAAAGTATAGTACTCGGTCACAAGATGTCGCAAAAGGGATTGCAACTAGACAAAGCTAAGATTGAGGTGATTGAAAAGCTAGTTCCACTTATTTGTGTGAAAGGTATTCGAAGTTTTTTAGGACATGTAGGATTCTATAGGCGATTCATCAAGGACTTCTCAAAAATTGCACATCCTTTGTGTAAGCTTTTGGAGAAGAAGCTGAAATTTTCCTTTGATGAGGCATGTCTGAAAGCTTTTGAATGCCTGATAGAGAAGTTGATTTCTACCCCAGCGATCATTGGCCCAGATTGGATTGAACCATTTGAAGTAATGTGCGATGCTAGCGGTACTGCATTGGGAGTTGTGTTGGGCAGAAGCACAACAAGATATTTCACCCGATCTACTATGCTATAAAGTCATTAAATGAAGCACAACACAACTACACAGTCACTGAATAGGAACTAATAGATACAGTATATGCCTTTGAGAAATTTAGAGCATACTTGCTGGGTATTAGGGTGATTGTCCACACAGATCATGCAGCTATGAGATATCTCATGGCAAAGAAAGATGCAAAGCCAAGATTGATCAGATGGGTGCTGCTTCTTCAGGAGTTTGACTTTGAGGTCAAGGATAGGAGAGGTTGAGAAAACTAGATGGGTGTTCACTTGTCAAGTTTGGATGCGGAAAAGAAAGAGGAACTTAAGTTAGATATGAATGACTCATTCCGAGATGAGTGGGTATTATAAGAAACTCTTAATCTTATTCCTTGGTTTGCCAACTTTGCTAACTTTCTTGTCAGTGATGTGATGCTTGAATGGCTAATATTTCAGTAGAGAAAGAGGTTCCTACATAAGATTGGTAAGTACTTTTGGGATGATCCATATTTTCACAGGGTGTGTGCTAATAATATCACAAGGAGATGTATCCCTGAGGCTGAGATGCTACATAATTTAGAGGCATGTCACTCTTCTCCAGTAGGTGGCCATCACAGAGCCACTCAAACAGCCCACGAGGTACTTCAAAGTGGGTACTAGTAGCCTAAAATTCATCAGGATGCAATGGATATAGTGAAGAGTTGTGATGTATGCCAGCGGCAAGGAACTATCTCTCGTCGCCATGAACTACCGATGATACCCATTCCAGAAGTGGAGTTATTTGATGTGTGGGGAATTGATTTCATGGGCCCATTTGTGATCTCATATGGGCAAAAGTATACACTAGTGGCAGTGGACTATGTGTCCAAATGGGTTGAGGCAGCTGCTCTGCCTAAAAATTATGGTAAAAGCGTCGCTGGTTCCTAAAGAAGAACATATTCTCACAGTTTGGTACACCTAGAACCATTATCAACGTGAGCGTTCCCATTTCTGCAATAAAGTGTTCAGTGCACTTCTTGATAAATATGGGGTTAAGAAGCACAAAGTGGAAACACCCTATCACCCTCAGACAAGTGTCCAAGTGGAAGTATTAAATAGGGAAATCAAGGTTATTTTTGTCCAAGACAGTGAATGCCAACATGACAAATTAAGCTAGAAAATTAGATGATGCTCTATGGGCATATCAAACAGCTTTCAAGAAACCTATTGGTATGTCTCCATATCAGTTGGTGTTTGGAAAGGCGTGTCATTTTCCGGTTGAGCTTGAGCATAAAGCACTATGGGCTTTAATGAAGTTGAATCTTAGCTGGAGCGAAACTGCGAACCTGAGACTAGATCAGATCAATAAGATGGATGAGTTTCTCTTGAGAGCATATTAGAGGTATGCACTATACATGGAGAGGATGAAGTTGTATCATGATAAGCATATTGAGAAAAGAACCTTCAATCCAGATTACTTGGTGTTACTTTTCAAATCTAGACTTCGTCTGTTTCTTGGGAAATTGAGATCCAAATGGTTTGGGCCTTTTAAGGTAACTCAGGTATTTTAGTCAGGTGCTATTGAGCTAGAAAATGAATAGGATGAGAGGTTCAAGGACAATGGTCAGCGAATCGAGGCGTACTTGGGTGTTCCACAAGAAGTGAAAATAGTGGAGGAATGCAAGCTAGATGAAGTCTGAGTAATCAAGTAACATGCATCGCGCCACGACGTTAAATTATGCGTTGCCTAGGAGGCAACCAAAGATTATAAATGTGTTAGGTAATTCACATTTTATCATTTTTCATTCTTTGTACAGAGTCATTGTGTGTTAGTATGTGCAGGAGTGAATTGAACACACAAGTGAAAAGCTGGGCTCAGGAAACTCTCCATGAGGGGTCCCATGGGCCATGCTGCACTTCACGAGCAACTTCACAGCCCGTCACAAACACAAAATCCCACAAAAGCTACTGGAGAGTGTACCAAATAGTTCACGATAGATTTAACGGTATGCCAGGTTTTGATCAGACCGTTTATCCTCTCGTGAACCCCAGGTAAGTAGTTTTCTCACCAAATCTGAGTCACGGGCACTCCCACGAACCGTGAAGCTCCTCATGAGCTTCATCTTGGTCCGTCGTGACGTCCAGCAGTATCCAAGTTGACTCGACTCGACCCGCGCAATATTTAATGTTTGAAACATCGTATTTATAGTATCCAAAGCGCCAAGGGTTAGTTTTTTCCTCTTTTCTCTCTTATGTAACAATTGCCAACGCTTTTAAACAATCACATGTCTACCATAACACAACAATTATCAATATATTGAAAACCTAGTTCCTTCTTGTCAAGCATTCAAAGTGACGTGCTTTTTTTCTCTTTTTGGGCAAAAATTTTAATCGTTTTGAAGTAAATTCTTCCGTTAACTTGTTATAAGTTTGATCTTATCAATAGGCAAGTTAGAAGTATTTCATTTTCTCGAATTTACCATTATCATGTGATGAACTATCATTGTTATTATTAAATTATTCTTGGTTGGTTCAAATTGGGTGAATCTGATAATTTTTATTTATGGGTAGGAATTGTTTGTGTGTGTTTAGTGTTATATGATGATATTATGATGAAAATGAGTCCAAATGGTGTAAATAAAGTATGCCCATGTGAGCGTAACCGATAAACGTCATTTACTTTGGGAATAAATGATAGTTTCTATGTGGGTGTGCTTGTATGGAGTAGAAAGTGGTCATATTTGAATAAGTACGGTTGTATATTGATATACTTGTTCTAAAAAGCCTTGTAAAATTGTTATTGTGTGCCGAAAATGATTGTAATTGTGAATAATTTGAATTTGGGAGAAATTGTCATTGAAAAAGGTGAAGTGTAAGTGCATGATGGGCTTCACGGACAGTGAGGCCAACCACGGGTCGTGAAACCCCTCGTGGACCACAATAGAAAAGAAGGGTCACACTTGTTAGGATCACGATGGTCATCACGGACCATGGTTTACTCCACAGACCAAGAAGTCTTTCGTGATCCATTATAGTACATCGTTTCATAGATTTGAGACATATACTCTTATTCACGAAAGTCTGCACGAATCGTGGTAGCCACTACGACCCATCTTGGAGGAGGGATGCATTGTTGGCCAGCACTTCTGGCAGTGCCATACCACCTTCCAGTGCTACCGGTCCAGCCTACCCAGTGCAGGTTTCTGACAGTGCACCTATTGAAAAGGGTGTTGGCGTTGACCCGCTACCGGCACCTAGTGCACCGTAGGTATTACCCCTCCTCACAGCCCTGTATTATTTTGTTTTATTAACATTGAGGGCAAAGTTCTTTTGTTTGGGGAAGGGGTGGTGAGCAACCGGCCATGAGGTTGACTCTGTGTTTTTGTATTGTGAAGTGTTTGTGGTGTTTTTGTGTGTGGAGTTGTGCAGCAGCTAAGTTTAAGCCGTTTGTGTTGTCTAAACTGATAACGTGTATGACCTTGATCTCAAATATGACTGTTAGGCTCTTTTTATGACATCTTAGATACTCACATGTTGAACATGCTAGTCTGGAAAATAAATTGGTGAACGAAGAAAATGGAAAATGTAGTCATGTGTCATGTTTGTGAGGTTTGCTTGAAGTCTAACGCTAGGAGAAGAAACTAGAACTTGCCCAAGTAGTCTTGCTAAAATCTGAGGATAACTGGATAGGAAAGGATTACTAGGCCATTTTTGCTATGTCATTAAAAGCCAAAAATAAAACAACCAAATAAAAAGCATACCACTTGAACCCGATTTAAGCCTGAAAACTGATTTTGTTCTTACCCACTTGATATCATATCCTTGGGTCTTCGAAGATACGATACCATAACTCAGGCCAAAAGACTAAGTTGAGGGTGATTACAACCCGAGCAGAAAGGAAAAGTGAAAAAGAAGGCTCACTCAGTTAGCTTGAAAGCACAAAATGTGCAATAAAAAAAACATAAAGGAAAAGAAAAAGAAAAAGAAAATAATTGTTTTTGGGATGTACTAAAATGAAAAAGGAGGGAATCGCCCAGAAAAAGTTGTGTGTGAATGAAAATTTGGAGAACCAAGGTACTAATCACTCACAAAACAAAAAATCCATTCCCTAGCCTGAGCCTATGTTACAAGCTCATA